>NC_089750.1:72592206-72632206 GCF_040412425.1 Macrobrachium rosenbergii
AGTAACTTGTACTAAAACTTCATCCTCAATTTATATTTTAGAGGATGCACACGACGGGAACAGACGCCTTATTTCTCTCTAAAGCCATCAAAAGCAAATGGTTTACTCTGAAAAAAATAATTTAATATAAATAAGAAGAGGGTTTGGACATAAATCATAACAATCACTGTTACTGTTGCCTATCTAGGCTTTCATATTATTTCTCTGTAAAGCCATCAAAAGCAAATGGTTTACTCTGAAAAAAATAATTTAATATAAATAGGAAGAGGGTTTGGACATAAATCATAATAATCATAATAATCACTGTTACTGTTGCCCATCTAGGCTTTCATATTATTACTGTGATTAGACTGACAACAATGGCCACCCTCCACCACCGGGGTTATTGCTCTTATACTCAACGTCGAAGTATCATTCAGTTACCCATTGAAATACTCTCGAACATTCTCAACATCCAAACACGATGTTCACGTTGGATCGAGAAGGCAGAGTCGTATTGTTGGTACGTCGTAACTAGGCTCTGTAGTGCGCTTCGTCACCGTCGTTTGTGTGGAACTCTGCTAGAGATTTGGTAGAAAAGACTTCTGAAGTTTAGGCGTTGTGTATTTTAGAGGGAAATGGGAAATCAAGAGGACTGTTTTGCAAGAAAGTGGGAAATCGATAAGCCTGTTTTGAAAGAAAATGGGAAGTCGAGAAGACTTTTTTGCAAGAAAATGGAAAATCAAGAACCCTGTTCTGCAAGAAAACAGAAATTGACAAGGCTATTTTAAAAGAAAATGGGAAATTGATAAGCCTATTTTAAAAGAAAATGGGAAATTGATAAGCCTATTTTAAAAGAAAACGGGAGATCAAGACGCCTATTTTGCAAGAAAACGGGAAATCAGTAAGCCTATTTTAAAAGAAAATTGGAAGTCGAGAAGCAAGAAGCCTATTTTAAAAGAAAATGAGAAATCGAGAAGCCTATTTTAAAAGAAAACGTGAGATCAAGACGCCTATTTTGCAAGAAAACGGGAAATCAATAAGCCTATTTTAAAAGAAAATGGGAAATCGAGAAGCAAGAAGCCTATTTTGAAAGAAAATGAGAAATTGAGAAGCCTATTTTAAAAGAAAATGGGAAATAGAGAAGCCTATTTCAAAAGAAAATGGGAAATAGAGAAGTCTATTTCAAAAGAAAATGGGAAATCAAGAAGCCTATTTTAAAAGAAAATGGGAAATCGAGACGTGTATTTTAAAAAAATGGGATATCGAGAAGTCTGTTTCACAAGAAAATGGGAAATCGAGAACCTATATAAAAATAACAGAAATCAAGAAGCCTATTATGAAAGAAGATGGGAAATCGAGAGGCCTATTTTAAAAGAAAATGGGAAATTGAGAAGCCTATTTTAAAAGGAAATGGGAAATTGAGAAGCCTATTTTAAAAGAAAATGGGAAATCGAGACGCCTATTTTAAAAGAAAATGGGAAATAGTGAAGCCTATTTTAAAAGAAAATGGGAAATAGTGAAGCCTATTTTAAAAGAAAATGGGAAATTGAGAAGCCTATTTTAGAAGAAAATGGGAAATTGAAAGGCCTATTTCCAAAGAAAATGGGAAGTAGACAAGCCTATCTTAGAAGAAAATGGGAAATAGAAAGACCTATTTTAAAAGAAAATGGAAAGTAGAGAAGCCTATTGTAGAAGAAAATGGGAAATAGAAAGGCCTATTTTAAAAGAAAATGGGTAGTAGAGAAGCCTGTTGACTGCCAATTTCGGGAGAGTGACTTGGTAGATAATCCACATACGAGAATACAGAGCTACAGAAAACTCCTACAGCCGAATTTCAAAATGGGATGCTTCTGGATCTCCATCAGAGTCCTGGAAAAGGACCCCTCATACCTGTGGATTTAGGAGGTCGACTCATTCTGGAAACAGAACCATAACATCCTGTAGGATTTAATGGAGGAAATTTCTTGATTCAGCTTTTCCCTAAGGTCCATACTTCGGAGGATTTGGTAAGAGAGTTAGAAAGAAGAGAAACTTTTCATCTACGAATTCAGTCGTATGAGGCCCTCTCTTCCTCCTCCTCCTCCCCCCCCTCCCCACCCCTCACCCCGAAGGAAAAGGCCACGTAGGATGTGGAGAGGCACTCGACTCCCTCTGTTTAGATGCCTTTCGGGTGAAAGAGGCATTCGGCCTCAATAAGAGTTTAATTTATACTCTCGGGTGAACACATCTTTATATATATACTTTATATTTCGTAGAATTTAAACTGTGGACCTGCATCGAAGTCCCATATACCTTCTCTTCTTGCTTACAAATCCATAGTTCATTTCCCTTCAAAATTCAAAATTCACTTATCCGCGTTAACATCAGTCCTGTGCATCTGTGAGGTGCCTCAGGGTCTCGAACTTTTGAGAGAGAGAGAGAGAGAGAGAGAGAGAGTTTTTTCTCGATGTAACAAAGGGAACGAGCTGCCCTTCGTTCATTGTTACCGAGGTGGGTGGGGCTGGGGTGAGGGGGCGGTTATTGACACTTGTCACAGCAACAGAGGAAATAGACTAACTTTATCGTTCTGTTGAAAGACAGTCCAGGAAAGCCATCAGCTATTAGTGCCTTAGTACAGTATAGTTCCTCATGTGACAGATTCTTGTTACAAAATGTGATTGAGCAGATTCGCTTTGTGTATTTACCTTTTGTATTTGCAGCCAGTATTCCTAAGTTTGTATCGGAAAGATCGCTGACTTTTTGTAATGCGATTCACTGCAATAGTTTTTTTTTATATAAAATTTGTTCCATGTTTCAAAACGCCATTTGCATGTTTATATACTAATTGATTTTGTTGAGATACAGAGGAGAATCTTTAATGTTATACTGTGACATATACAGCCATACACAGACACAATATAAATCAAATGTTTCTCTAGCACTGTTCAGCTGAAGTTAACAGAAACTGGCCGTATAATTGACAAATCTTCGTCAGTAAAACAGATCTTCAGTAATCGGAGAAAAATACTGGAAGAATTTACTTGAATGCATTCCCATCTAAACTCTTGATTCATACGCAGTGAGGTCATGTTAGGTCACCTTCTGTTTGACGGCTGTTTATAATCGGTTTCCATTGGTGGTGTAAGCTTTATTCACTTAATTTTATCAAGGTCTCAAAGCTTTATTCATTTAATTTTATCAAGATCTGTAAACTTTATTCGCTTAATTTTATCAAGATCTGTGAGGTTTATTCACTTAATTTTATCAAGATCTGTAAGCTTTATTCACTTAATTTTATCAAGATCTGTAAGCTTTATTCACTTAATTTTATCAAGATCTGTAAGCTTTATTCACTTAATTTTATCAAGATCTGTAAGCTTTATTCACTTAATTTTATCAAGATCACTTTAATTTTTTATCAAGATCATTCAGATTTTATCAAGATCTGTGCTTTATTCACTTAATTTTATCAAGATCTGTTTTTTATTCACTTAATTTTATCAAGATCTGTAAGCTTTATTCGCTTAATTTTGTCAAGATCTGTGAGCTTTATTCACTTGATTTAACCAAGGTCTCAAAGCTTTATTCACCTAATACTATCAAGGTCAGTAAGCTTTATTCACTTGATTTAATCAAGGTCTCAAATTAATTTTATCAAGATCTGTCAGCTGTTTGGCCCCGGAAGTTCCTTGGAGGCATGATGGTAAACCGCCCTTCGTTTTTGCATGTGTTTATACAAGTGTTTTATTTTAGTTTTCTGTAAAAGAAAACTATTATGCCGGCTTTGCCTGTCCGTCCGCACTTTATTCTGTCCGCACTTTTTCTGTCCGCCCTCAGACCTTAAAAACCACTGAGGCTAGAGGGCTGCAAATTGGTATGTTGATCATCCACCCTCCAATCATCAAACATACCAAATTGCAGCCCTCTAGCGTCAGTAGTTTTGATTTTGTTTAAGGTTAAAGTTAGCCATGATCGTGCTTCTGGCAACGATATAGGATAGGCCACCACCGGGCCGTGATTAAAGTTTCATGGGTCGCGGCTCATACAGCATTATACCGACATCATCGAAAGATAGATCTATTTTCGGTGGCCTTGATTATACGCTGTAGCAGCTGTACAGAAAATTCGATTGGGCCGAAGAAACTTCGGCGGATTATTTACTTCTTTTTTTTTTATTTCACTGATGTTTTCACTAGGTACATTTTAAACACTGTCAGTCATATGTAATGTTGTTTGGTAATTAATATCATGTTGATTTTGCCCTAAAATACAGGTCGTGCAGTAGAGTAACCACTAAAATGCTGCTAGCCATTTTAAATATAGATTTATCGAAGTGAGTTGGTTCCTGGTATCTGTCATATGTACATGCATACATACTTACATACAGTTATATACATACACATATGCAATGTCTACTTATATAAATCATTCGTAATCGTGCTCAGCCATTTCCACTGCAGACAAGATTGAAGACTCCTTGTTTTGATGGATTTCTCTCTCTCTCTCTCTCTCTCTCTCTCTCTCTCTCTCTCTCTCTCTCTCTTCAGGTGTGATCTGATATCTCTCCTCATTTCCCCCCAAACTTTATTTTATTTCATATCTTCAAAAGTATTTTCTCCGGCGTCACCCATTGGTTGGCACCTCATAGCTGATGAATGCCCACCAAGCAATCTAACTTTGAATCAGATTAATTCCAGATCTTCTTTCTTCTTCGTCTTCTTCTTCTTCTTCTTCTTCTTCTTCCTTTCTGTTGACGCGAATAAACCCGGAATCGATCGTAATTGAATCTGAGACACATCAATCAAGAGGGTTCTCGGGTTCCCGCAAAAATAAATCATTGTTAAACTTTCTCTTCAGCAGTTAGCGGATGCAGCTACTCCCGTTCCCTCCCCCTTCCCCTCCCCCCCCCCCCCCCCCAAAGACCCAACAAGGGCTCCCCCTCGAGGCTTTCCTATCGGGTTACAATTCTAAATTAGCTGATCGCCTTCGAGGAATTGTGGGAAACCTCTTTAATACACGGAGGATGCCAGATGAAATCCTTTCCAGGCAAGAAAAATTCACTCTGTGTTATTTTCTTCTCCCCACCTCCCCTCCCCTCCCCTCCTCCCCTGCAAGATCCAATTGACCTCTCTCTTACGTCGTTATCTTTGGAGCTTTGTTTTTCTTTTTTATTTTTGTTTTTTTCGTTCTCGTTGTTTCGTGATTGGTACGTTTTGGTTAAGGCTGGGTTTTAGCGTATAGGTCTTTTACTCCTCTTGAATTATCACAAAATTTGTAAACATATTCCGTTTCTTGTGGTTCAAAGATTTAAGATTTGCTTTATATTATGTGAACGTCGATTCCCAGTATGTATGAACTTATATATATATATATATATATATATATATATATATATATATATATATATATATATATACACACACACACACATGCTATATTGATATATTATATAGTTTGTCGTACTATTATTATATATATGCTGATTGAATTCAGTTTGTCGTAGCTCAGCATGAATCAGTTAGTTTAGCTCAGCTCTCTCTCTCTCTCTCTTGACAGTGCTGACGGACGTAGTTTCTTTCATAAGAGTGTTATACCTATTCCTTTGAAAAGAGCATTTTGAATCTTTTCAGTCTTCCCAGTCTTTTCCTAATTAATTTTGGTAGTTTTTTTCGAATAAGACCTCTGTTGTTGTACAGTTTACGTGTATTCGAACAATCGGTTATTTCAGGCGTGTGATACAGCGAGTGAAATACGTTCGTATATTACTTATCATGCTGTAATGACAATTAACTGAGATATGAATACACACTTAGAAATCCCCTCTCTCTCTCTCACAGACATACACATGCACACACAAACACGCACACACACTAAGTGCCTCCTACAACAAAGAAGATATACGCGCACACTGTAAATCTCATCAGACTTTTGAAACCCTTCTCTCTCTCTCTCTCTCTCTCTCTCTAGTTTATTCACTAAGCTCTAACAAGACGCTTTTGAATCTCTCTCTCTCTCTCTCTCTCTCTCTCAATAGTTTATTCACTATGCAACTAACAAGACGCTTTTCTCTCTTTCTCTCTCTCTCTCTCTCTCTCTCTCTCTCTCTCTCTCAATAATTTATTTGCTATACAACTAACAAGACACTTTTGAATCTTTTCTCTCTCTCTCTCTCTCTCTCTCTCTCTCTCTCTCTCTCTCTCTCTCTCTCTCACTATAGTTTATTCACTATACAACTAACAAGACACTTTTGAACCTTTTATTTTCTCTCTCTCTCACTCTCTCTCTCTCTCAGTAGTTTATTCACTATACAACTAACAAGACACTTTTGAATCTTTTCTCTCTCTCTCTCTCTCTCTCTCTCTCTCTCTCTCTCTCTCTCTCTCTCTGTGCGGAATTCCATATTTGTGAAATTCCCAGCGAACGACGACAGCGAAAGTGCCGTTTCATGCATCAGTGTTTTCCAGCGTTTCCCGAAATAGTTCGCATTTAAAAGTATGCCGCAACTTTCGCAATTTCGAGCGAAATCAACATCGCCCGGCCGAAGAGAGTGTTATCAGCAAGTGAATCGGATAATTTTCCTTGGGCGCTGACCGGGCGTCGGGTGCCAATGGTCCTGCGCACGTTTTTGGAATCCAAACGGATTTGGATGTGGGGTGGGATCATTTTCCTCATTTTCCTCTTTTTCCTGGTCTTTTCTGGCTTACTTTTCCTGTTCTTAGCTCCTCACTTTACTTCTGATGAATGGAGTGTCCCCAACATGTCGTGAACACTGTCGGCAACTTATTGCATACATGTCACAAACAGGTTGAGAACAAGTCAGCTACCGGAACTGTATAACTTGGTTGCGGGGAAATGTTCTCTTTTCTTGGTCTTTCCTGGATTACTTTTCCTGTTCTTAGTTCCTCTCCTTACTTCTGAAAGATGCATTGTCCCCAACATGTCGTAAACACCCGTTGGCAACCTATCGCATACACATCATAAACAGGTTGAAAATATTTTCATTCTATTCCTGTTGGTATAAATAACTTTTTTCTTGTTCTTATTCTATTCCTGAAAGATGCACTTCCCCAGCATGTCGTGAACACCCGTCGGGAGCTTACTGTATACATGTCACAGACAGGTTGAAAACAAGTCAGCGACCGGGACTATGTAACTTGGATGTGGGGGAATTATTTTCCTCATTTTCCTCCTTTTCTTGGTCTTCTCTGACTTACTTTTCCTGGTCTTAGTTCCTCTCTTTACTTCTGAAAGATGGACTGTCCCCAACATGTCGTAAACACCCGTCGGCAACTTATTGTATACATGTCACAGACAGGTTGAAAACAATTCAGCGACCGGGATTGTGTAACTGGTTTGTTGGGATGTGTTCTGCTCATTTTCCTAACTTACTTTTCTCGTTCATAATTCCTCTCTCTTCACCTCTAAAAGATGGAGTGCCCCCAGCATGCCATCAACACCCGTCGGCAACTTATCGCATACACGTCACTAACTGGTTGACAACAAGTCAGGGACCGGAAGGGGAGAACGAGTCTTTGGTATATACCGGATAATCGTAAAATGCACTGGTTAGAACTAAGAATAAGTTGTCGACTTGTATTCAACCTGTTTGTGATGTGTTTGTGTGTGTGTGTGGTGACTTGGCGACATGTGTCTATGACATGATTTACTCTGGTGTGGTTGCACTTTTATACATTATATAAGTTAAGTATACCTTAGTTTAACCAGACCACTGTGCTGATTAACATCTCTCCTAGGGCTGGCCCAAAGGATTAGACTTATTTTACATGGCTAAGAACCAACTGGTTACCTAGCAACGGGACCTGCAGCTTATTGTGGAATCCGAACCACATTATACCGAGAAATGAATTTCAGTCACCAGAAATAAATTCCTCTAATTCTTCATTGGCCGGCCGGCCGGAGAATCGAACACAGGCCTAGCAGAGTGCTAGCCGAGTACGATATCGACCCGTCCAATGAGGAACTTATACATTATATAATCGCAATGCATTCACTTCTGTATGTATGTGTATGTATGTATTTTATGTGTAATCATTTAAACACACACTATGTATGTGTGTGATATATATATATATATATATATATATATATATATATATATATATATATATATATATATATATATATATATATATGAATATATTTATATTATATATATTACATGTGTTAGATAATCTTAATAAAAATGTTGGATCAGATGTTATCTATGCAAAATCCTGGGAAGACAAGATTAACAAAAAGTGGAAAGATCAAACCAAAGAATATATATTTGTTTGACCACTGGTAGCATTAAACATGAAATTCTTCCCATAGAAATTTAGTTATAAACAACAAATGAAGTGTCCTTAAAAACAATGCTTCTGTGACAGCTAGCTTACGTCCTTCACTCCTAAAACCGCTCTGCTCATCCTGAAATGTAACTTTCTTCCTTAAACCTCTGACCTCAGTCTTCCTTCCTTGACTCAAGCTCGTCCACCTGGCTTAGGAAGCTTCTCATTCATAAAACCTTTCCTTTCATAATCGCTCAATTAGTCGGTCGCTGGAGTGGTTTGTTTACATGGGTTTCAGGGCCGTTTGTTTTGCCTCAGGGCAATTTCTTCATCTTCCTTTGTTCCTTTGGCTGTGCGTGTTTTTTTTTTTTTTTTCTGACCCGCTGAAGGCGCTATCTTGAGTTCTCATCAGACTATAATGAATGGTATTTAGTTGACCGTTCCTATATATTTATATTTTTAATTATTATTATTATTATATTATTGGTTTGATGTTGCCCTTTTTTTCTCTAAATCTTCAGCTGAAAACCCTTATGGACAGAGTCAACAGAGTACAAGACCAACGTTCCTCGTTGGACGAGTCGGTAGAGTTCTCGGCTAGCACTCTGCTAGTCCCGAGTTCGAGTCTCCGTCCGGCCGATGAAGAATTAGAGGAATTTATATCTGGTGATAGAAATTCATTTCTCGGCATAATGTGGCTCGGATTCCACAATAAGCTGTAGGTCCCGTTGCTAAGTAACCAGTTGGTTCTTAGCCACGTAAAATAAGTCTAATCCTTCGGGCCAGCCCTCTCTAGGAGAGATGTTAATCAGCTCAGTGGTCTAGTTAAACTAAGGTATACTTAACTACAAAACCAAGAAGGTTCCAATGGGACACAGCCTGGGGGGAGAGAGAGAGAGAGAGAGAGAGAGAGAGAGAGAGAGAGAGAGAGAGAGAGAGAGATGAACTGATTGAAACAAACCTAAAAACTTTGCAATTGTTTATATCTGAAATGAATACAAACAGAGAGAGAGAGAGAGAAAGAGAGAGAGAGAGAGAGAGAGAAAGTAAATGCAGGAATTGATCATTTTGACAAAATTGACGTTTCACGGGGTGGGGGCGGGGCGCCATCTCGTTGGAAAATTAGAGAAGGAATTGCCGATTAATACTTAGGAGACTCCATGAATAAGTGAGCGTATTATTATGATATTTTTATGATCGTCATAACCTCCATTGTAATTAATCGCAGAATATGTTAAAGAAGGCTTAGAGAATCAACGTAGATTTGTTGTAATCCAACACTGAACAAACACCGGTCTTGTAAAGACTGCTGTAGGTATAGTTTCTCTTTTAATGATGAGGTCTTGTTCAATCTTCTGGAACAAACGGGTGAACGGAAGAGAGAGAGAGAGAGAGAGAGAGAGAGAGAGAGAGAGAGAGGGAGGGAGGGAGAGAGAGAGAGAGAGAGAGAGACTCAGCATAATGGTCTTAGTAAAGAACGCGGCCAATTGTAACTTCTCTGTTACCGATGAGGTTTTGTTAAATCTTATAGAACAAACGAGAGAGAGAGAGAGAGAGAGAGAGAGAGAGAGAGAGAGAGAGAGAGAGAGAGAGAGAGAGAGGGAGATGAGTATCATTATTGAAATTATACGAAATTATTAAATCTTATGAGAAAACGGATGAACGAAATAAAGAGAGAGAGAGAGAGAGAGAGAGGGAGAGAGAGGGCGTTAGGAGATGTCCCTACAATTGTACGAAGTTATTAAATCTTATGGAATAAAACGGTAAACGAAGTAGAGAGAGAGAAAGAGAGAGAGAGAGAGAGAGAGAGAGAGAGAATGAAGGGCGATGGGTGCCGCTACTAAAATGTTACAAAATTAAATGAGCGAAAACCTTTAACGAGGTCCTGGTAGAGGGAGGAATACAGACACACACACACACACACACATCTGTGCTTTTGTGAAAAGGCGTGATATTGCCGCAGTTACCTTTGTATGTTTAAGCGTTTCCCACTCGGTGTCAGTCTTTTGTTTTTTACCCTTACTTTTTTGTGCATTCTTTTATTAATTTATTTATTTGGTTTTTCTTTTTTCCCTTATTTTTTTTTTGTTTTCTCTTTTATTCCTTTATTGTTTTAGTTTTTGTTCATTTGTTCAGCTTGCTTTTTTTTTTGTAGGAGATGCGCTCGGTTGAATGTTTGTCTTTCAGTGATTTCATTTTTATTTTTTCTTAATGTTTTTTAAATAGTTTTCGTGACTGGTGTTATTTGTCTATTTCCTGTTTTTTTAATATTTTTATGTGTGCATATATATATATATATATATATATATATATATATATATATATATATATATATATATATATATATATATGTGTGTGTGTGTGTGTGTATATATATAATATTTATATATATGTAATTACCGTGCATCCGCGAGAGCGTATATAATATAATTATACAAGGTAAGCGTTGCCCATTGGTGCTATATACATTTAATAACACTTAACGACTATTAATGATTTGTAGAGCAACTTCGTTTGTACCAAAAGAGAGACATCCCAGTAGTTATCTTCGCCTTGTTTGTCATCCTGATCCCCCGTCCCCTTCCGAATTCCCCCCTCCCCCACAACCTAACCATCCTTCCCCGCCCCCTAGGAACATCCATAAGGGAATATCCTACCGCCCCCCACCCCACCAATGCCACCCCGATGTCCCTGGAGGAAGTTCCCCAATCATGGCCATCCAAAGCACCGACGGAGGGTTGGGGGGCGGTTAGCCACTGGTCTCCCCCTCCTCTCCCCCTCCCCAAATCTCTCTCTCTCTCTCTCTCTCTCTCTCTCTCTCTCTTGGGTTTTATTAATGACGCTAGGCTGGGCCGCCGTCCGTGTTGCCCTCCTAGCAGCGGCGGCGGCGGCGGTGGTGGTGGTGGGTGCTTCTTGCATGAGTAATGGTGTTCGGAATCGTCTCATTTAGGGCGCTTGCTCTCTCTCTCTCTCTCTCTCTCTCTCTCTCTCTCTCTCTCTCTCTCTCTCTCTCTCTCTCTCTCCTGTGTATATATATATATATGTATGTATGTATATATATTAAATATATACATATATATACATAATGCCTGATTAAAGAGGAAGTATAAAATCCATACGGTATCATTATTTCAACATTCATTTATTTTAAATATACCTTCATGGCCATGAACATTGCAGTTTTTCACCCATTCACACATACACGCATATATATTATGTAATATATACTGTATATATATATACTCTCTCTCTCTCTCTCTCTCTCTCTCTCTCTCTCTCTTTCTTTATTTAATTATCTCCCTATTTACCTCTCCCTTGATTATGAGTAGAGAATTTTGTATCATGATTTCATGAGCCATGAATATATTAATTTTCTCTCTCTCTCTCTCTCTCTCTCTCTCTCTCTCTCTCTCTCTCTCTCTCTCTCTCTCTCTCTCTGTTTATTTATTTAATTTTATATCTATTTATTATATATCCCTTGATTAGGAAGGAAGATGATTTTTATATTATTACTTTATCAGTCATGAATATAATCATTTTCTTACTTATAAGTTGCAAGTGCAAGTTGACCTCTCTCTCTCTCTCTCTCTCTCTCTCTCTCTCTCTCTCTCTCTCTCTCTCTCTGAAGACGTCAAAGACATCTCGACATAGCAATAGATGTCCAAACAGCGTCAAGCCTAGGCTTCCATGCCAACAGCGAAAGACAGAATGAGAGAGAGAGAGAGAGAGAGAGAGAGAGAGAGAGAGAGAGAGAGAGAGAGAGAGAGAGAGAGAGAGAGAGAGGGAGGAAGGAAGACGACAAAAATAGAAAGAAAAGACCCAAGGTAATTGGAGTCTTCGTGCCTGGTGCCAAAGACGTTGACTGATAACCTCTTGTGTCTGCGTGTCCTGTCCTGTCGGCGAAAGGACTTCGTCTCAGAATGCCGGGAGAGTTGCTAATAATTACACCGTCTTCCCCTCTGGGTCCGTTCGCCGAACGAAACACCTTTTTTTTTTTTTTTTTTTTTTTTTTTTTTCCGTCGGCTGCTGTCGGTCGTTTTAGTTTTCTGTAAAAGAAAACTATTGTGCCGGCTTTGTCTGTCCTCTGTCCGTCCTCATTTTGTTCTGTCAGCACTTTTTCTGTCCGCCTCAGATCTTAAAAACTACTGAGGCTAGAGGGCTGCAAATTGGTAAGTTGCTCATCCACCCTCCAATCATCAAACATACCAAATTGCAGCCCTCTAGCCTCAAAAGTTTTTATTTTAATAAAAGTTAAAGATAGCCATAATCGTGCGTCTGGCAACGATACAGGCTAGGCCACCATCGGGCCGTGGTTAAAGTTTCGTGGGCCGCGGCTCATACAGCATGATAGGGAGACCACCGATAGATCTGTTTCGGTGGCCTTGATTATACGCTGTAGCGGCTGTACAGAAAACTCGATTGCGCCGGAGATGCTTCGGCGCATTGTTACTTGTTTAATTTTGCATATATTTCGTTTTTATGTTTTTTTATTTTTGAGAAACTTTCGTTTTGCTATTTTGTTGAGTCCTTGTTTGAAAGCATTTAGGCTTCTGCTAATGGTAGGCCTAATTATTCGTGATGCGTATTGCACTACGTATGAATAAACTGTACTTTGCTTTTTTGTTTTTTTTTTTTGTACTTTCGAAAATATGTATTTTTAGTGGATATATTTTAACAAATGTTTTCTTCTTCTGTATTATACTTGAATGGATCAGTTTTTTTGGTATTTTATATATATATATATATATATATATATATATATATATATATATATATATATATATATATATATATATATTTTTTTTTTTTTATTTTTTTTTTTAAATATATAACTCTAGATAGTATTGCCTCTATAAATACTGTACCTTCCTTCCTTGAAGGCGATGTTGATGATGATGATGATAATAATGATGACGACTTAAGCTACACATTTTGACTTTATCATAAACCTTAAATGGCGCTTTTGTGCAAATCTGTATAAAAGATCTGAGTTCTGTTTTATTTCAGGGATTTTATGGCTGTTTTTTTTTTTTTTGAATCTTTAGTGCCGTAATTCTTTTGTGCTGATGATATTGTGTAGCCTCATTATCTCAACATTGTCTCTCTCTCTCTCTCTCTCTCTCTCTCTCTCTCTCTCTCTCTCTGTAAAATTTTTCTCAAATGAGACACGTAACATTCGATTATGTATTGTTAACAGCTAATCTCACTCAGTACCAAGCATATATACCCACAAATGAAACAGAGAATCGTATATTTTTTACATTCTCACCGCTATTTCTTTTTGTTTTTTTATCACGATATTATTATCCTCACCGAAGGATCTTCCTTTGTAATTGTCTGTCTCTGAAATTTCTAAACAGTTTACCAGAGACTCAGTGCCAACAAAAAGCACTTGGTTGTTATAGTTATGGCTGAGTTTCTCTTCATCTCCTCCTCCTCCTCCTCCTCCTCCCCTCCTCCTCCTCCTCCTCCCCTCCCCCCCCTCCCCTCCTCCTCCTTCTTCTTCTTCTTCTTCTTCTTCTTCTTCTTCTTCTTCTTGAATGTTTGTGCCTCGAAGACTTCAGCGGGCTTAAGAGACTCAACGCCATCAACAGCACTTAGTTGTTATGGCTGGGTCCTCCTCCTCCTCCTCCTCCTCCTCCTCCTCCTCTTTTTCTTGAATGTTAGTGCCTCAAGACTTCAGCGGGCATAATGGGTCAATTAGGACTGCACAGCTCAACTCTCCTGTATTGAAATTCGCCTGAGAATTTTCGCTCTAGAAGCCCTCGCCGTTCACAAACAGTTGGTTGCATCAAGATTACGAGAGCAGGTCGCAGGAATGCAACAGTTTGTGCAACGTTGCAAATGCCTGTTCAATGGCTCGTGACAGAACACTTATACTGATGGGAATGTTACCAGTTTTTTTTTTTTTTTTTTTTTTTTTTTTTTTTAAGAAAACTATTGAGGTGGCTTCGTCTGTCCGTCCGGACTTTTTCTGCCCGCACTTTTTCTGTCAAGCCTCAGATCTTAAAAAACAACTGAGGCTAGAGGACTGCAAATTGGTATGTTGATCATCCACCCTCCAGTCATCAAACATACCAAATTTCAGCCCCTAGCCTCAATGGTTTTTATTTCATTTAAGGTAAAGTTAGCCATGATCGTGCGTCTGGCAACGCTATAGGACAGGCCACCACTGGGCCGTGGTTAAAGTTTCGTGGGCCGCGGCTCATACAGCATTATATGCTGTACAGAAAAAACTCGATTGCGCCGAAGAAACTAGGAAATAGAGATGGTAAGAACGAAGAAAGCATAAACAGGAAGTAAATACCAAATCCTGGTAGTAGACGGAAATAAAATATAGGAAAACTGAATGCTCATATATATATATATATATATATATATATATATATATATATATATATATATATTTTTTTTTTTTTTTTTTTTTTTTTTTGGCAACCGTTTTGACCCTATGTAAAGTGCGGGGAAATTTCCGCGTGGCCAGGCTCATTTGCATATTGGTAAACGGGGTTGTAACGAGTTATGAGACTTTGTAAAATTAAATATTTGCCATTGATTTTCGGCGTGATTCCGTCCCGTTGATGGCTGGGTTAAGCCCCAGACACGCTGGATATTGTTATCAAACAGCCCTAATTTATTGCAGCGGCGTAGTTTGTTCAGAATGTATTTGTCCCTGTTGAGAATGTATTTGTTCTTGTTTAGAATGCATTTGTCACCGTTCAGAATGTATTTGTTCTTGTTTAATGTAGTTGTCTGCGGTTTTTAAAATTATCTATGTATGTCTCTGTGTATTTAGAATGTATTTGTTTGTTTAGGATGTATTTTTCCCTGTTTAGAATGTATTTGTTTCTTGTTTAGAATGTATTTGCCTGAGGTTGTCTTTTAAAATTATCTAGGTATCTCTCTGTGTATTTAGAATGTATTTGTTTGTTTAGAATGTATTTGTCTGTGGTTATCTTTTAAAATTATCTATGTATTTTTCTATGTGTTTAGAGTGTAATTGTTCGTTTAGAATGTATTTGTCTGTGGTTATCTTTTAAAATTATCTATGCATCTCTCTATGTATTTAGAATGTATTTGTTTGTTTAGAATGTATTTGTCTGTGGTTGTCTTTAAAATTATCTATGTATCTCTCTGTGTGTTTAGAATGTACTTGTTTGTTTAGAATGAATTTTTCTGTAGTCTTTTAAAAGTATCTATGTATCTCTCTATGTATTCAGAATGTACTTGCTTAGAACTTAATTGTTTGTTTAGAAAGTATTTTTCAGTGGTTGGCTTTTGAAATTATCTTCTTAATATTTCATTCATTGTAAATTTTTATTTGTTTTTCACATTCGCTTTTTCGCCCAATGGTAACTGAGTCAAAAATAATTATTTTTCATTTTTTTTTTAATTCTGCATTCGAGCAAAAATTATGCCTTGATATATATATATATGTATATGTGTGTGTGTGTGTGTGTCTGTAGAATAATATATTTATACACGACGACATTCAAAGGGATTTAGAGATTTCTTGAATATTTAAGTTCAAATCAGAATGGCCATCTTTATCAGCCTTGGGAATTTCCTCCCAATTTAGGAAATTAGCAACATCTGCAGTCACATGGATTTACGGGTCTTCGTCCAAAATGAACTTTTTTCAAGAGCTAAGGCCCGTGTGACTGGGAGCCTAATCCTATTTTCAGTAGCCCAGGCCCGGAACTACGAAGAAAAAGGAAAGAGGAAGTGTTTGGCTTAAACAGAAGACTATGGACACCATATTCTGTGGAAGATTGAATTTCAAGTTAGTTGCTCCTGAAGGCTTGGTCAATATGAATAGGGATTGATCTTCTGAATAATAATAATAATAATAATAATAATAATAATAATAATAATAATAATTAATTATTATTATTATTATTATTATTATTATTATTATTATTATTATTATTATTATTATTATTATTATTAATATTATTAATTATTATACTGAGAAATCCGGAAGCTGTACCGTTCTTGAGCCATCCCACACAATAAAAGGGATAAAACGAAAGCGTATGTACGTTCTTAAATCAAGAATATACACACATGTATACACTACATTACCGGCCCCCTGTACACCCCCTGTGTGCGTACACCGATGCCCTGTCGCCTCCTAAACACAGGTTTGGCCCACAGGTGTTCCAAACTGCGGCGGCGTGAATAAGAAGTCTCGAATGGACGGGCGTAAATAAAAGGAAAGCCTTTTTCGTCGAGTTCACCAAATGGGTTTCCATTATTGATTCAATGAAACCTCCCTTTACCTGAGATTTGAATCAAAGGCCAGGTAGGTAGGTGTACGCTTGCCTAGACCGACTAATGACTCTCTCTCTCTCTCTCTCTCTCTCTCTCTCTCTCTCTTTTCTTGTAGGATTTAATTGGTTTGCGTTTGTTGCTGTTTAGGTGGATTTTTGGATATTTGTAGATTAATTAGTGTTTTTCAAACCTTCAAAGTTGTTTATATACTTTTTAGTTTTCTTATTTTACTTTTCATTGTTGAGTATTTTAAGTGCAGCATGTTTACTTATTTATTATAATTATTTCTAATTATTTTCTTCCAATTATTCTTATTTTTTTCTCCCCCTCTTCCCGAAGGCAAACATGCGCTTCCATCTCCCGCATTCTAACAAGTTTTTGCATCTCAAGCTCATTCAGGAAAGACCCCCTCCCCCCACTCCATATCCTCTCCCCCGCCCCTCCTCCTCCTCCTCCTCCTCCTCCTCCTCCTCCTCCTCCTCCTCAACAACTTTTCCCTACTACTCTATACACTCTGCTTCCCCCCCTCTCTCTCTCTCCCTACCTCCCTCCTAAATCGTCCCCTTCTTTGCCTTCCCCTTCCCCTCCCCAACCCCCCAACCCCACCCCTAAACCCCTCCTGGGGGAGGGGGAGGGGGAGGGGGCCCACCACCAATCTTTTCACTGACCAGCTTCCACTATTTGCTTCGATCATCGAAGCGAATCAGCGTAATAAAGGTGAACTGGAGCCAGGCACACACGCCTCCTCCCTTCCCCTTCCCCTACTTCCCTCTCCCTCCTCCTCCCTCCTCTCTTTCCTCTCCCCTCCTCCTCCTTCTCCTCCTCCTCCTCCTCCTCCTCCTCCTCCTCCTCCTCCTCCTCCTCCTCCTCCTCCTCCGACAAAGAGTACAGCTCATTCCCTGCATACGCCCCTTCGAAATATGTCTCTCTCGTTCTGTGTGGCCGTCGTCTTTGCCTTGTTTATTGAGTCAATTTATATTTTATTTATTTTATTTTATTTATCTATCTATTTTTTTTTATTTTTGTGTTTATTGGAATAATGTTGGTCACAGTACGTGCATGATTACGCATGCCTGCGTATTTAGCGTGTAAGCATGGAAGACTGCATTTTTAACACGGCTTCCGCATGCATACATGACACGTATGTACAAAGATTAGAATATATATATATATATATATATATATATATATATATATATATATATATATATATATATATATATATATATATATACCTAATATATATATGTATATTTATTTGAATGAATCTATGTATGTATGTATGTATGTATATATATATATATATATATATATATATATATATATATATATATACATATATATATATGTATATTTATATGAATGAATCTATGTATGTATGTATGTATATATATATATATATATGTATATATATATATATATATATATATATATATATATATATATATTATGTTCATTCAAAACCTCACAATTTGGCCAGTGTTGGAGGCAACAGCGGCAAAACGACCGCAGTAACAAGTAGATAAATATTGTAGTAATATTTCAATGTGCATCTAAACTGCGTTTGCAATGCGTTCAGTAAACTACGACCGATCGGTGTTCTAAGGACTTAAACCGTATTTACAGTGTAAATAAAGGGTAAGTTTTTTTTATTTCTTTATTTGCTTTATTGTGTAAATAAAGATTTAAGATTTTTAAATAATCTCTCTCTTTTTTTTTTTTGCTTTATTTCTGTTATAAAATCTGGGCCTTCTTTGAAATCTATATTACTTTATGATAAGAAATATTAGTAAGTATCCGTTAATATTATGTATGCGTCTTTTCATTTTTCATAATACGACTGATTATATATTTTATATATATATATATATATATATATATATATATATATATATATATATATATAATACATACAGTATATATAATATATATTACATATACATATATATGAGTACATATACACACATATATATACATATATAAATAGTAAAAATTATATGAAACTGTCTGTAGATCATTTTTTACTATATATATATATATGTATGTGTGTGTGTATATATATATATATATATATATATATATATATATATATATATATATATATATATATATATATATATATATCAAATATGACTGTGAAATATTTTCAGTTAAAACAGAATTCCCTCAAATATCAGGAACCCATATATGTGTATATATGTTTGTTGGTCTAAATAAAATTTATATATATGCACACACACTCACACACATATATATAATAAAAGAAATTACCTGAAGAAAGTTTCCTCCATACAAATCCTACTGCCTTTAAAGGCTGGGTATTTCCTCACACCAGCTGAGGAATATAATCATGACTGAAATCCAAATTTTGAAGTTGAAGTGACCTAACTTAAAATCCTTCCAGTGACGAAGCAGTTTCTTAATATTGACCTGAGGAGGAGTCTTCAGCATCATACACTATACTCTCTTTGACATCTTGAACGAACTGCTACCCACACCATTCATCAACGACACACTACGTTAATGTTCTTTACCGCGTCCCTTCCATGGCCCCTAGCTGCGACCCCTTTCGTTCCTTTGACTGTACCTCCTTTCATATTATATCTCTTCCACCTTGCTATCCACCCTCTCCTAACAGTTGATTCATAGTGCAACTGCTTTGAGGTTTTCCTCCCTGTTACACCTTTCAGACCTACGTACTCTCAATTTCCTTTCCGGCGCTGAATGACCTCGTAGGTCCCAGTGCTTGGCCTTTGGCCTAAACTCCACATTGCATTCCATTCCTCATAACTGGCCTCTTCTTTCTTTATTTCCCTGTTGTCTTCTGTAACCTCTTTCAGAATATGGACTCTGTATTCTGTAGAAGCTTTCATTGAAAGTCAGTGGCCTCTGTGAGCTTGTTCCATAATAATAATAATAATAATAATATCAGTCTTCTCTTCTTCTCAGTTTCTGAATTAAACCTATTGATTTCCTGTGAGTAAGGATGTAAGAGCTGTGTTCGGTTTACTAAGGATATGAAATATATTTATTATACGATAGTTTAATAGATATATTAGTAATATATATTACTAATGTATTAGTAAATGTATCAGTAGTAATCTGGCTTTTCTCTGTGCGTTGGTTTTGATTATAAATCATCTTTTCTTAACAAAGAAAAGATGTATTTTTTATTTGATTATTTTTTTCATAAATAAAAACTAAAGATGGCTGGCTGTATCTTCACTAAAGGTAATTAATCAAGCCGCGTAATTTTAGTTTTTGAGTGATGACGTATTTATGTAGTTACTGTGTGTGTGTGTGTATGAATTTACTGTGTGTGTATGCGTGATTGTGTATCCAAGATAAATAAATAAAAACACCTCTCTCTCTCTCTCTCTCTCTCTCTCTCTCTCTCTCTCTCTCTCTCTCTCTCTCTCCCCACTCCCCATCTGGGCGTCGTCAATTGGTCCCGCATTCAGTATCACTGAAATTTCTCCCATCGCCGTTTCCCCACTATAAATAGAATTCACCCTTCCCTTCCCTCTATCTCTTCCCTCCCTATTGTGTCTTTATATATATATATATATCTCCCTATTATATATATATATTTATATATATATATATATATATATATATATATATATATATATATATATATATATATATATATATATATATATATATATATATATATTATATATATATATATATATTTATATTTATATATATATATTGTGTATATATATATACATACACATACAGACACACATCTATATTTATCTATTTATCTGTATTTATATATCAGTCTATATATATATATATATATATATATATATATATATATATATACATATATATATGTATATATATATTAACTTTATCGCATACACAACTGTTCTGTGCATTAGTACAATTGCTGACAGGACCTCACTCGAACTGGATGGTGTCTAGTGGAGATATTTATTCAAAAAAGTCACAAGCTTTCCAGGACAAACTTGTAACTTTTTTCAGTATCTCCATTAGATACCATCCAGTTTGAATGAGGTCCTGTTAGTAATTTATATATATATATATATATATATATATATATATATATATATATATATATATATATATATATATATATATATATATATTAATTAAAAGTTAAAGTCCTCCTGGGTCTCTGTAGGCTCATAGGGCAGGCGCTGATCTCCTGTTTCTTAGGCCGACATCCATATATATATACTGTATATATATATATATATATATATATATATATATATATATATATATATATATATATATATATATATATATATATATATATATATATATATATATATATATATATATATATATATATATATATAACGTGTGCATGCGTCTTCAACATACATACAATTTAAACATGATTGTCAAACTCACAAATTCAACTACTATATAACTTTCTATACCGTCCTGTTGCAGGCATGCCGCCTCGCATACAGAAGTGACTCCTTAATAATATCTCAGCCATACGAATGCACGAAATGCTGATAGAAGGGAAGAAGCGTGATAAATGAATTATCTCTTATTTGTCTGATGTCGTTTCGCTTCTGATAAATGGATACAGAAATGTCTGCGTTTATGGGGCCATAGATCATTCTTGCATCGATGTATTTGCTATATACAGTATAATTTTTTTTTTTGTGCGTGTAAGCGTGAGGGGCAATAGAACTGTGTTGTGGGTCCATATATATATATATATATATATATATATATATATATATATATATATATATATATATATATATATATATATATATATATATATACTTATACACATACATACATATATATGTATGTATGTATATTTATATGTATGTGTGTGTGGGGTGTGTGTAGCTTTCTATGCATACATTTTTTATATAAAAAAAAGGTGTTTATTCTTCTTCAAATAACTATGTTAAGTTAATAACAAAGATTTGTATATCTGGCCAGCATCACTGATCACTCTAATGACAAAAAGGAAGACTGAGTACATTTTCATAGGAACTTAGTTTGTTTTAAACACTTTTGTTTGTCTCGCTTTCTTACAATCGATTGTGTAGGATATAAATCAATCTGTGAATCTTTTTATATCTGTCTATCTATCGGTCTATCTGGGTTTTTGCTTCCTATTCTTCTCCTTCTTCTTCTTCTTCTTCTTCTTTCTCTCGTTCCTTCGTCTGTCCAGTGTCGCCACCGACGTCTTGTATGGGCCATTACCTCAGACTGCTTAAGACAGGCCCCGGCACGCCGAACCAAACTCTCTCTCTCTCTCTCTCTCTCTCTCTCTCTCTCTCTCTCTCTCTCTCTCTCTCTCTCTCTCTCTCTCTCTCTCATACAAAATTCAATTTTCCTCTGTTAAAGCTGAAGCATGATTGTACTTGCCAACATTTTCCCTATTATTATTATTATTATTATTATTATTATTATTATTATTATTATTATTATTATTATTGTTGTTGTTGAAACAAGACGACTCTGTAACGAGGCTATAATATCGAGAATTAAAAACAACGGTAGTGTAAATATTCCTAACACTGCTGTGGCTTTTAATTCTCATTATTATTATTATTATTATTATTATTATTATTATTATTATTATTATTATTATTATTATTATTATTATTATTATTATTATTATTCAGAGCTTCGACGTTCTAGATGAGAACAGGGTACCAAGTCCTCACGATGTATTGAGTACCTCTAAATTATGCACATTATTAAAATAATAACTAGTTTCGTTAACTACTAATGTTGAAATAGATAATGATATTCAGTCGTTATGATTCAACCAAAGGTGACCTTTTGCTGTTATCAATAGCTATCGTTTAGTTATTCATTTCATGAATTTTGTGGTATTTGATGCGAAAGGCAAGTTAGTATACATTTCAAATTGAATATTCTGGCATCTTTAGCTACTCTCTTTTTACAGTGTCTCAATTGACTTTAACTGTATACCAGTGGTTCTCAATCTGGGGGGGCGCGCCCCCCTAGGGGGTGTCAGTAATTTCCAAGGGGGCGCGAACCCTAGGGAAAAATTTTAAATTTTCTGATTATATTCACTACTCTCTTAATTTAACAAGAGTCGCTAAGAAGTAGTGTCAAATGTCTCACTAATTCATTCCCAAAAGAATAAAAATCTGGGAGGGAATTTTACTCATAGATGCAAGGGGGGCGGGGTGGGCGTGGAGGGAAGGACCAACTCTTAGAGGGGGCGTGGTGATAAAAAGGTTCAGAACCACTGCTGTATGCAATAGCTTTTAAATTTTCTGGTTCGCAAAATATCTCCTAAGAGACTGTAGTTTCTTAAATGTTCTGGTTCATTTGCTGTCTCCCAAGAACTGCTAGTAGAGTTTTATGTTCTTTTAAGCCTACTGAAATGTTTGTAGTTTCATCCAAAGGCTTTCACTCGATGTAAAATTTTACGGTACTGTAAAGCAAAGCAAATTTGATTTTCAGATTAACCTCATTTTGTCTAGCCTGGATTAGCCAGATGATACAAATGTGCTCTCTCTCCTCATGAAGTCTAGTCAACCTATAAGGTTGCCAGTTGCCTCACTATACCTGTGAGGTAAAACCCAGTGGCTGTGTTACATTTTGCGTGTGACTTTGAAACTTCAAAATGTATACGAGTATATTCTGCTTGACAGATATCTTGCACATAGTCTTGAGAAGTCAGAAGACAAATTAGTCCCTGTTGCCTTGTCTAGAATCATAATCTTTGGGACTTTAGTATCTGATTTCCGTGGTGGTGTTATTTCCACGACAGTATTTGTTCTAAATGTTCATTCTCTTTCTGGCTTTTTGTAAATGAGCTGATGACTTTTATGGAATGTGGTGAGACTAATGTTAAGTTACTGAATATGTGGGATGTTTTAATAACTTCAATATCTTGTGTGTATTCAATATTTTTTTTCAACAATGTCTTGGCCTAGGATTATTTTCGTGTAATTTATGTTCAAAAATACACCATAAATGCATTGGAATATAGTATTATCTGTGATATCTTATGTTTCCAAAAAGTCTCTTGAACATATGGGAAGGGAAATATCTTTAATTGCTTCATGTATTCAGTGTCCTGCCTGAAAGTATGTGAATAAGGAAATACTAATAATATTATATAAGAGGGAAATTTTTTTCTTTATATAGAGTGGGAAGGTAATTATCTTAAATATCTTGCCTCTGTCCAGTTGTCCATTTCGAATCCATGGAAAATGATAATTATTTCTAATAACTCTTTCATCCAGATATCCTTTCTAAATGTTCAGCTTAAGGGATATTTTTAATATTTTTTCAGAATACAAAATTCTCATCTGTAGCCTTTGAAAGACAAATTAACTTTAAGTTCCTGCCCATAGTCTCACGCAAGTTTCTGATAAATGAATAAGGCAGGATGAGGAAGTGTTCTGAAATTACTGTCTATGTAGAAATGAACAGCTTCTTTTGAAAACATCCCCTTATTGTACACCTTTGATTCCTACACTTACAATAGAAGAAATAACAGAAGATGTCTTTGAAAAACCCGCTGCCTTTTCACCAAGTCTTTCCAGACAAGAATAAGGCAGGAGGATGACGCTGTTCTGGAATGACTCTCTATGTAGAAATTAATAGCTTCTTTTGATAACATTCCCTGTATTCTACACCGTTGATTCCTAAACTTACAATTGAAGAAATAACAAAGGGTCTTTGAAAAACCCACTGCCCCGTCACAAAGTCTTTCCAGGCAAGAATACGGAAAGAGGATGACGCTGTTCTGGAATGACTCTCTATAGATTCTTCCAGAGGTCAGCGCCTCCACGTCTGGAAAGTTATTCATGAACCGAAGTGATCGAAAATGAATCTCTCCGGTCGACCTTTTCCAGAAAACAATAGGATTCCAGAGGCTAATTGAATCGAGGAGAATTATGATCATCTTCGTCCTTACTCGTCTCTTTATTGCAAAGTCTTTAGTTTTTTTTTTTTTTTTTTTTTACCTCCTCTCACTCTTTTGCCTGTCATGCTAACCTTTCAGAAGTTTGGGAATCAAAAGGTTCGGTTGAAAAGAGGAAATGCATAGTCAAAGTGGAGATGTGAATCTGTTATTCATATACCTTTTGTTTCCTTCTTCTTCTTCTTTCTTCTTTTCTTCTTCTTCTTCTTTTTCTACAGAAACTAAAGAATTAAATTCAGTATGGATAGATAGTAATGTTCTCGATTGTGCCTGAATTGTATATAGGCCTCTCATACACATCTTGTTTCCTTCTTCTTCTTCTTCTTCTTCTTCTTCTTCTTCTTCTTCTTCTTCTTCTTCTTCTTCTTCTTCTTCTACAGAAACTAAAGAATTAAATTCAGTATGAATAGCTAGTAGTGTTCTCGATTGTGCCTGAATTGTATATAGGCCTATAATACACATCTTGTTTCCTTCTTCTTCTTCTTCTTCTTCTTCTTCTTCTTCTTCTTCAACAGAAGCTAAAGAATTAAATTCAATATGAATAGCTAGTAGTGTTCTCGATGGTGCCTGAATTGTATATAGGCCTCTCATACACATCCTTCTTCTTCTTCTTCTTCTTCTTCTTCTTCTTCTTCTTCTTCTTCTTCTTCTTCTTCTTCTTCTACAGAAACTAAAGAATTAAATTCAGTATGAATAGCTAGTAATATTCTCGATTGTGCCTGAATTGTATATTATAGGCCTAAGGTCATGTGATTTCCAGAATGTATCATTTCTGTAAATACCAGCAACTGTATCTTGCTGTGGGTTCCCTTTAGGCCGTAACTCTCTCTCTCTCTCTCTCTCTCTCTCTCTCTCTCTCTCTCTCTCTCTCTCTCTCTCTCTCTCTCTCTCTGGCGCACCTCATCTCATCGCAGTTCGAATGTTTCTCATTTTAAACCTTTTGTTTGATAATCATGGTCTCTCCCCCTTACTAAGAAAGACGCCTTCAAGGAGACCTAACAATTCCGCAAGCCTCTCTCTCTCTCTCTCTCTCTCTCTCTCTCTCTCTCTCTCTCTCTCTCTCTCTCTGTAGCCTTTGTAGTTGAATGTAAATTTCACTCTACCGTAATGAGATAGAAGTACTGTTATATAGTATTATTATTATTATTACTATTATTATTATTATTATTATTATTTTTATTATTATTATTATATACATATATGTGTATATGTATACATACGTATATATAGACATTTATAAAAAGTATATATATTTATATATATACACGTATTATATTAAATATAGATATGTATATGTATATATATATATATATATATATATATATATATATATATATATATATATAAAGTCCTATAACCTAATTGGCAAAATATATTATATATATATATATATATATATATATATACATATATATTCATTTACGTTTCTGCTTCCATAATGACACACGCCAGTAGACCATGCCTGTCGTTCACAGCCTAACTCAAATATTCACCGGAAAACGAAACAGTTCGAGGCCATCACGCAACAACCTACTTTCTCTCTCTCTCTCTCTCTCTCTCTCTCTCTCTCTCTCTCTCATCACAACAACTTTTCCGGGTAAAACACAGGCCAAGTTCAGTCATTTGCGTGGAGGGAACAAAGGACGCAACTGGCTGCCAGGAGTTGCTGTGTGAAATACACGGGGACGACACTGCCGAGGCTCTTTTTGAACGTAGCTTGCTCCGCACTTTATTGTGACGACCTGTAAATAGAAATAGGACGACGGTATAGCGCCGTGAGAACGCGCTCTCTTTTTTGTCATTTTTATTTTACTTTTTCTCTTTTTTTTTTTCTTTGCTTTTTTCTATGCTAGCGTGCGTCCTCGTTGGTGTGTGTGTGTGTGTGTGTCTGTGTGTTGGGGTTGTGCTATCTGTGTTATTCTGTAGGGTCTTCGGCTGTCGCCTAGAATGGATTTTTATATATAATGTATTGAATATGGATATGTATTATATTTTATTTACCTTAATATATGTTATGCATATAGGTATATATATATATTTGTGCATGTATGTATGTATGAATAAATGTAATATATATATATATATATATATATATATATATATATATATATATATATATATATATATGTAATGTGTGATGTATGTATGTATATGTATATATACATATGTGTATATATATATTATATATATATATAAATTAATATATATACATATATATATATACATATATATATATATATATATATATATATATATATATATATATATATATATATATATATATATATATCCGAGAGTTAACTATATATTAAATTTATATTCTATTATATTTTTTATTCTTGTGATTTCTTCACTGGGCAGACAACATCATCACCATTTTAGAAAAAACATTGAACAAATTGACGAAATCATATCGTCAAATTCATCTCTCTTGCCCAATGTGATATTCAATTTTTTTTTTTTTTTTTTTTTTGTTACTTTGGTTAATGGGAGGTGCTTCCAGTTACTATAAGGTTAAGGTAAACAAAACTAGTAAAATACGCGTTTTCTGTCCGGTGGTGGCCTCAGCCACGGCCTATAAAACTCTTAGCCGCGGCCCATAAAATTCAGCCATGGTCCGGTGCTGGCCTATGTTATCGGTACCTATAGCGCTGCCAGAAGCACGATTATGGCTAACTTTAACCTGGAATAAAATAAAAACTACTGAGGCTAGGGGCTGCAATTTCTTATGCTTGATGATTGGAGGGTGGATGATCAACCTACCAGTTTGTAGCCCTCTAGCCCCTGTAGTTTTTAAGATCTAAGGGCGGGAGGACAGGCAAAGCCGGCGCAATAGTTTTCTTTTACAGAAAACTAAAGACCTGAAAATGAATATGACTTTCTTAAGGTTAGAGAAATTAAGCTTCTCCAATTAGTAAATGACTGTTTCCTGCCTTGTATAAACACACCCCTTCAGTAGTGAATATATTTTGGTTAATATTCGTTAAGCAAATTTTTTTTTTCTATGTTACCTTCTCACGTCCGGAGTGGTGTCCTCATGTGGCAATCTTGACACAACATAGTATCTATAATTTCACCTCCTTTCCTTTAAATTCCTAGTTGAACTTGTGTTTTGTTTGAGGGCAGCACAGTGATTGCTTGCGTCTGCGTAACTTAAATTCCTAGTTAAATTTTTTTTTTTTTTTGCTTTGTCTGCGTAACTTGATATAGATTCCAGGCTTCCAAGTTTTCGCGATGAGGGTTCTGTATTTGTTGGCTGATAAAAAATGAAAATGTTTAGATTCTGATTATTGAAATGATTCACTCCCGCCACGGCGTATAAAAAGTTTTTTTGTTTGTTTGCGTTTTCTTCCAAGGCTTTTGAATCATAAAATTTGAAATTCCGGTTCTCTTACTTTGTTATAAAATGCATACTTGCATGCATTCTTACATAGCACGATTATATATATAACTATAACCTATATATATATAAACTATGATATATATATAATATATATATATTGATGATTGGATATATATATATATATTACTTTGCAGCTTCAATAGACCCAGTAGTTTTTAAGATCTAAGACTGGGTCTTCAAAGGCAAACTTTGTAAATTAAAGAATCTTGAATCTAAACCAGTTTCTTATTGAAAACTAAAGACCTGAAAATGAATATGACTTATATATATATATATATAGAATATATATATATATCCATTAGTTGTGTGACTATTTTGTGATATATACATATGTACACCCTTCAGTATATATATATATATATATATATATATATATATATATATATATATATATATTTTTTTTTCACGTCGATACCTTCTCACGTCCGGGTGGAAGGCAAGATCTTGACACAAGTCTAAAGTATCTATAACCTGACCCTGCCTTCCCTTTAAATTCCTAGTTAAACTTGTGTTTTGTTTGATAACACAGTTTTTGCTTCCCGACTCAGTAATGACTGTATACAGCATTTCATTCAGAAGGGATAATTCGATGATGGGTTCTGTTGGGTTTGCTGGCTGATAAAAATGAAAATGTTTAGATTGTGATTATTGAAATGATTCACTCCACTTGGTGTATAAAACTTTTTTTTTTTGGCCTGTGGATAGCGCCTTGCTTCCACCTGAAAGACCTTTGATCCCCGAATAGTCAGAAATTCTAGTTCTCTTACTTTGATTATAAATATATATATATATATATATATATATATATATATATATATTATATATATATATATATATATATATATATATATATATATATATATATACTATTTATCACATCACCGTGATTCTTCAATCAGATATTAAAGGACGTTTGTAGCTTTCTGATTGTAAGAATCACTGTATGTGATAAATAGCTCGTACTTTTAAATTAAAGACTATCATGAATTATCGTCTCCAAACGCAAAACACCTGAGTTCGATAATATGGTATTCATTTATATATCTCTTGTGGCCGACTGGTTAGTGTGTCACTGTATCCTGATTCCTCGTCCGTCGCTGGTTCGATCCCATATATTATTATCAACTAAAATTCCCCTTGAAGTTGTAACATATATGAAAATATTATTACTTGTGATATATTGATATTAATATACTTTGTATTTCTGGTTATATATATATATATATATATATATATATATATATATATATATATATATATATATATATATGTATATGTATATATATAAATAAAATGTATATATATGTATATATATATATTATATATATATAAATATATAATATATATATACATATAATATGTAAATTATATATATGTTTGTGTGTGTGTGTGTATGCGCATGCACATCAGGACTAACCTGAGATGCAACCCAGAAATTATGCACGCCTATCCTGGAACGATTGAACCTTAGACACGCAAGGAAGATCTGTCATGCCTGAACATACATCTCTTGAGCCGGGAGATAAACAGACTGGCGTTCATTAAACCCTGCATGACACTTCTAATCTCGATTTATGTTTCCTGGAGCCGAGCAGATCGCCATTTCAAATTCCGTCCCGTGATTAATAAGTCCTCCTTACATGAGGAGATTCATGTCATTATTATAATTATTATAATATTATTATTATTATTATTATTATTATTATTATTATTATTATTATTATTATTATTATTATTTTGTGCATTATGCGAATTGATTTTATACTGAGTTTCCTCAGTTCTTCTAATAATTCGCTTTTCTTGCACACCAATACATTAGTCAATTATTGACCACTGTTCATATTTCGACGGAGAAAACAGCGTATTTCCTACAGCAGAAATTCTTTATTTAACCATTACAGCAGGTTACTGAAACCTGCTGTCATGGTTTCAATAAAGAATTTCTGCTGTAGGAAATACGCAGTGTCATCCATCGAAATATGAACATTGGCCAATCACTGACTAATGTTGATGTGCAGGAAAAGCGAATTATTAGAAGAATCGAGAAAACTCAGTATAAAATCGATTCGCAAAATGCAGCCATTTTATTCAACAAAACTTGCCTCAAAGTGGGTCTTATTCCTTTATTATTATTATTATTATTATTATTATTATTATTATTATTATTATTATTATTATTATTGCATGAATCCATTCGCACGCAAACAAATTCTCTCGCACAACTGACAAAATAAAAAAAAAAAAAAAAAAAGACAGAAAGAGGATTTGAGAAATTGCCAAAATAAACAAAACCGCGGGACGAGCGCACTTTGGGCGGGAGGGGAAACGGGTTAAGGATAAAATAAATAAATAAACGAGGGAATCAATGAATAAAGAGAATGGCCAGATTCGAAGAAATGGGGGAAGGCCGCTAAGTCTGCTTTGGCCCTTCACAGCAGATTGAGTAAATAAAGTAAATCGGGGAGGGGGGGGGGGGTGGGGGCGGGGGCGCTGAGGAAGGACTCAGCGGGCATTCGAGTCTCTCCTCCGGTCCTTCTTTTCCTCTTTATTCTTGTTGTTGTTGTTGTTGTTGTTGTTGTGCTTGTTGTTTCTTCTTCTTCTTCTTCTTCTTCTTCTTCTTCTTCTTCTTCTTTTTCTTCTTCTTCTTCCGGTCTTCTTCTTGTGTTTTTCTCTCCTCCTCCTTCTTTGCTCCTCCTCCTCCTCCCCTCCTCCTCCTCCTCCTCCTCCTCCTCCCTCCTCCTCCTTCTTCTTCATTTAGGCTTTCCTCTGGTCCTTCTTCATTGTTCTTCCTCATCCTCTTCTCCTATTCCTCCTCCTCCTCCTCCTCCTCCTCCTCCTCCTCCTCCTCCTCCTCCTCCTCCTCCTTCTTCTTTTTCTTCTTCTTCTTCTTCATTTAGGTTTTTCTCTAGTCCTTCTTCCTCTTTATCTTATTCTCCTCCTCCTCCTCCTCCTCCTCTTCTCTTCTTCTTTCTTCTTATTCTTCCCATCTTCATCTCTCCCATTTCTTCTTCTTCTTCTTCTTCTTCCTCCTCCTCTTCTTTTCCTCCTCCTCCTCCTCCTCCTCCTCCTCCTCCTCCTCCTCCTCCTCCTCCTCTCTCTTCTCTTCTTCTTCTTCTTCTTCTTCTTCTTCTTCTTCTTTTTGCAATTTCATGGTCAATTAAACCCGAGTAAGCTATGCAATAAAGCTTCAGCAGCCATCTGAATGGAGAGAGAGAGAGAGAGAGAGAGAGAGAGAGAGAGAGAGAGAGAGAGAGAGAGAGAGAGAGAAATATATGGGAGATTGCTCTTATGGGTAATCAATGGGGATACAGAATAAGACGACGGATGGAAATGGATCGATTCCCTTAGTAAGTTTTTTGAGAGTAATTTTTTCCTTATATTTATTACGTACTTCTTCTGTCAATCTTTTTTATGGAGATATGGAGGCTGGAGGCTGCTATCTTTTCTGTTCCTTTTCATTTCCTTGTTCTCTCTCTCTCTCTCTCTCTCTCTCTCTCTCTCTCTCTCTCTCTTGTGTGTTTATTGTGGTTTAAATCTCTCTCTCTCTCTCTCTTATTATTTTGCCATCTTCTCTTTCATTTTCTCATCGTTTCTTTCTCTCTCTCTCTCTCTCTCTCTCTCTCTCTCTCTCTCTCTCTCTCTCTCTCTCTCTCTCATCGCTATTGCCATCTTCTCATCTTTTCTTTTCATTTTCTCTCTCTCTCTCTCTCTCTCTCTCCTCTCATCATATTGTCATCTTCTTTTCATTTTCTCATCGTGATCCCCACATTCTCTCTCTCTCTCTCTCTCTCTCTCTCTCTCTCTCTCTCTCTCTCTCTCTCTCTCTCTCTCTCTTTATCATCACCATCGTATCTTTAAGCATTATCATCATTATCATCATCATCGCCTTTCTTATCATTATCATCATCATCATCATCACCATCGTATAAACACCCGTTCCCTTCCCCTCCCCATTACCTTCCCCTACCTCCTACCTCACCCCATCTCTCCCTATCCTCTACCACACCCCCCCATCTTTCCCCACCCCTTATTCACGGCACCGTCTCCGGTAGCCTCTCAGGCAAATGAATCCTCAAATATCTATAAAAGACAATTCGAATCCCGAAAATAGGTTTTTAAGAGGGCCATTTTTGGGGGGAGGGAGGAAAGGGTGCGGTGGAAGAGGCAGTGAGGGAGGGAGGGAGGGAGGAAGAGGTGGAGGAAGAGGGAGGGTGGGAGGAAAAGGGTGGAGGAAGAGGAGGAGGAAGGGGCAGAGGAAGAGGGAGGGAGGGAAGGGGCGGGGAAGAGGGAGTGAGGGAGGGAGGAAGGGCGGTGGAAGAGGGAGTGAGAAAGAGGGGAGGAAGAGGGAGTGAAGGAGGGAGGGAGGGAGGAATCGGACGGTGGAAGAGGGAGTGAGAGAGAGGGGAGGAAGAGGAGGGAGGGAAAAGTGGCGGTGGAAGAGGGAGTGAGAGAGAGGGGGAGGGAGAGGGGGAGGGAGGGAGGAAAAGGGAGGAGGAAAAGGGAGGAAGGGCGGAGGAAGAGGGAGTAAGGGAGGAAGGAAACGGGCGGAGGAAGAGGGAGTGAGAGAGAGGGAGAAAGGGGGGGAAGTAAGGAGTTTAGGAGCATCTGTTGTTGATGATGATGAAGACGGTGAGGAAAATATGTTAATGTGGTATTGACTAAATTTATACTTGTTGGACGTGATTAAAATTTTATTTATTATTATTATTATTATTATTATTATTATTATTATTATTATTAAATGAATACTTCTAGGAAATGATTCATGTCCTTTATTTCGTAGTTGTTATAACTAATGTCATTGGCATACATTCCTTACATCGTTCTAGTGCATGTTTAAAATATTTCCTATATAAGAGTAAAACTAGTCTACTAAATACATGATTTTCTTTAAATAAAATTGTGCTTATTTGTGTGAGTCCTCTTGTTTTTTTGGGGGTGCTGTGGGTGGGGAAAGTTAGTGCCTCGGTTAGTGCGCATTTCCCCAATGCTTGTGTAGATAAACCCTTTTTCTTTGCAAGGGTCTCCATACACCCCTCCCCACCCTCCTCCCCTCCTCCTATCATGGCCGCCATCCCAGACTGTAGACCCAGTCCCACAATCCAGGGGATGACCCCTGCGTGACCTGACCCCTCCCATCTCGAGCCACAAGTATCCGCCCAGCTCGGGAAAGAAAACAATTAAGGGTCAGACGGAGCTTCTCGAGAGAAACACTTGTGGGAGGGTTTGTGGGGGAGGGGGGAGGTGAGAGGGGAGGAGGGGGAGATGACCCCTCCCTATCACCTCCCCCTTCCACCCATCAGCCCATTGAGCCATCAGGTTGGTACATCTGCCTTACTAAACACCTCCCCCACTATTTCTCTGTCCTCCTCTCTCTCTCTCTCCCTCCCTACCCCCTTCTTTTATAAGATCCTCATGTGACCACCCCCTCCCCCTCCTTCTCTCTCCGAAATTCGGGACCCACCCTGCACCCCTCCGACCACCATCACTTCCGCTGAATAAAAGGGAAATAAAGCTCATCCCGCGATCTCCACGTCAGATCCGAGACTCGGAGCCAAATTAAACTCTTGACTGGATCCTGGCACTGGCCAGTTGTTTCTGGAGAGAGAGAGAGAGAGAGAGAGAGAGAGAGAGAGAGAGAGAGAGAGAGAGAGAGAGAGTCCATATTTTTTTGAGGGGGTAGTCACTCCATTTCTTCTTTCTCCGCCCCCTTCCTCTTTGTTCTCCCTTCTCCAGCATTTTTAGCATTCTCTCTCTCTCTCTCTCTCTCTCTCTCTCTCTCTCTCTCTCTCTCTCTCTCTCTCTCTCTCTCTCTCACCAACTTAACGGAGCATCAAATTTATATTCGTCATTTATTTCTAGGCTATGAAACTCGGGTACCAAATCTTTGTCGAAGACAATGGGGGTCCTAAACGACCGAATTCCTGACCTTGGGTCTTCCCATGACCCCCGGGAACTTCCCATGACCCACCCCCACCTCCCTGGGTCTTCCCAACTCTGATCGAAATAGTCGGTAAAGAACCAAAAAGGAATGATTTCCGCCAGAGTAAAACGAATTCAGATCAAATAAGTTGGGTGAGGCGGCTGGGGAATGACATTGAGTTCTTAAGGAGATGCCCAGAAAGAAATTTGATGCAAAAATTCTAGGAAAGGACTCTGTCCGCATTCTCATTGCCAATTCATGTTTGTTTTTCTGAAAAGCTGGACTGTAAGAGAATATCTTTTTATCTTAGATGATGCTGTTGTTAGAGCTGTGTACATTGCATGAGGATGCCACGTTTCGGCGCTTTCAGAATTGAATGATATTGCATAATAAGCGCAGCGAAAGACAGATAGGAATTGAGGTTAACTAACTTAACCCCCTAAACGATGGTTAGGTAATTAACTGTAGATCTGTCAAAATTATGAAAGTTGAACTATCATAAATGTTTAAAAATCTCTCATACTTGATTAAGAGATCGGCATCAAGGAATTCTTCTTCTTGATACTTTTAGTGACTTACAGCCAATCTTGTCTGGCGTTCCGCAGGGTAAAATCTAGGGACCTAGATTATTCTTATCAATTAGTACTTTTATAATTGTTGGCCTTGATAGATAAAAACACAGTATACAGACAGTGCCACTCCTTTTTCAGTTGTGATACCCCCACAAGCATGAAATGAAGATTCTTCCAGCCGCCAGCGAGGATTAAATATGCCCAGTAAGCAATGTTTGTAGGGCATGAGGCTGGTCGCCATCAAAAATAAAACTTCATCGATGAGCTGATCCCGTACCATCCTCCACTCCGTTATGCTCTTTGCATTGGTAACTGTCTGATTAATGATTTTGAATATCCAAGAGTATTTAGCCTTACCCTTTGAAAATAATATTTATGTAATGTTGCCCAGACATTTTATGGATTGTTGGTAAGACTCGAAGAGGTATACTATACTCCTTGGACTGTCTACTGAATGATTCTAAATACCCAAGAATATTTAGCCTTACCCTCAACTAAGCTTTCTCTCACTTGAAAATTATATTCATTGAAAGGTGCCCAGACATTTTGTGTTTTGTGGGTAAGGTTCGAATTGGTATATTCCCTGGCATTCTTACATAGCTTCTGTTTCAGTAGGGAGTTTCCACTAGCTTCCCTAGTACCTGCATTTCAAAGTAACTAGTAAGTGCTATTAACTATGCAGAACTTTGGAGTCCATATTCTGTTGTGGTGAAACGAGTTCTCACACTTAACCCGGATCCAGAATCTGTCATTCCTTTCATCGCAAAACTGTTGGATGATACATCTGTAAGTATAAGTGTTGCCTTAGCTTTTTCTGACTTGCGTTGTTTTTTTTTTTTTTGCACATTTTTATTTGGTTGTTGTTTTACCTCTATCGTTATTGTTTTGGTCTTTTCTTCACTATTTTTCCACCCTTTATTCGTATACACCAAACACTTCTTTTTGACATTTTTTTATTTTTAATTTATTTTATTATTTTATATTATTTACATTATTTTATCTTATTTATATTTCATATTATTTTATGTACTTTTATTTGCCACGTTGCAAGCTATATCTTTCTTTAAATCTCTTCCCATTGCATTTTCTTAGATTCCTATATTTGAATAACTGTCTTTGAAGAAGAGAGAGAGAGAGAGAGAGAGAGAGAGAGAGAGAGAGAGAGAGAGAGAGAGAGAGAGAGAGAGAGACTTGGATATAATTGGAAATTTATGATCATAAACGGTATGAAAAACAGGGAAGTTAAATAAAATAGCTAATAATTATTACTGTTGAAAGGAAAGAGAGAGAGAGAGAGAGAGAGACTTGGATATAATTGGAAATTGATGATCATAAACGGTATGAAAAACAAGGAACTTGAATAATATAGTTAATAATTATTAGTGTTGAAAGGAGAGAGAGACAGAGAGAGAGAAGCCTTGAAGCTAATTCTGCAATTTCCCCTGGTACTTGTACCTCGTTCTCTCCTGTGTTGCGTTTTTTTAATCGGTTTTTCTTTGTTTACCTTTTCCATTCCCCGTCTGCTCCAGCGATTTCTCTTCTGACCAATTTTTTCCTTCTCTTTTCTTTATTATTTTGTGCCTTCCGTGGTTGGCGATGTGTTTGTTTCTTTGGCGTCAAAATTCTAAAGCCTATTTTTTTTTTATTTCGTTCTGTTTGGCTTTTTAGCGTTTTTGTTTTTATGATATCACAGTCCTCTCTGATTTTCCTAATGTTACTTCTTTTCCGTGTAATTTATAATTATATTTGTACATTGTAATTATGTGACGTAAATTATATATAATTCAGTGTACATGATTATAATTTGTAATTATATGCTGAATAAATATATATATATATATATATATATATATATATATATATATATATATATATATATATATATATATATATATATATATATATATAAATATATATATATATATACATATATATATATATATATATATATATATATATATATATATATATATATATATATATATATATATATATATATATATATATATATATATATATATATATATATATATATATATATATATTTATATATATACCTATATGTATATATATATATATATTTATATGTATGTATATACATATATATATATATATATATATATATATATATATATATACATATATATATATGTAATTACACATTCCTAGTATGTTTTATTCAGCACTTTCTCTATTTGCCTCTCTTTCCTCTTTCACTGCCTGTATCATCAGTTTTGCTTATTCATATTTACGTAAAATTTTAATACAAAAGCTGTGATGTGCTCTTATTATTAATATCAAAACTCAATATTTCCTTTTAAAAACAATTTATTCATTCGATCGCTCGATACTCACTATTCCTTAAATATCAATTATATGGTTTTAAGAAAGGTTTAACTTGGACTGACTTTTCGGTCAAGATTTGTGAACCTTCTCTGATCGTGACGTCATCATCATCTCAGGGCAAAAAGGGCGTCCCAAGAGAAAGCAAGCAAAATATGCGCCGAAGTCTCTTTGGCGCAATCGAGTCTTCTGTACAGCCGCTACAGCGTATAATCAAGGCCACCGAAAATAGATCTATCTTTAGGTGGTCTCGGTATAACGCTGTATGAGCTGCGGCCCATGAAACTCTCAGCCGGCTGTGGTGGCCTGTGTTGTGGCGTTGCCAGAAGCACGATCATGGCAAGCTTTAACCTTTAATAAAATAAAAACTACTGAGACCAGAGGGCTGTAATTTGGTATGTTTGATGATTAGGGGGTTGATGATGAACAAACCAATTTGCAGCCCTCTAGCCTGAGTAGTTTTTAAGATCTGAGGGCGGACAGAAAAAAGTGAGGACAGAAAATTAGTGCGGACGGACAGACAAAGCCGGCACAACAGTTTTCTTTTCAGAAAACTAATAAAACCTGAAGTATTTATAAACTCATGAATTACGTAAACGAAACATTCCGGTAACACTTTACAACGAGAAGTTAATATAGAACATTACATGGCAAGCGGTGTATAGATTAGCAGTGATATATTTGGATAAAACACTGAAAGATTAGCAATGATATATTGAGATGAATAAAGAAAAATAAAATTCGGAAAAAAAAATCTTGGTACAATAAAGGCATATTTGTGCAAGCGGTTCACCGCTTTCAAAATTGTTATAAGTGTAGCAGTAGTTAGTTTTTGAAATAGGTTAAATGATCCTTCAAGTGTACTGTACAATTGGTTTGGTCTCCTATCTCTCTGAGCATTTATTAGTGACATGATTCTTGCGTAAATTCTTAGAAAAATAAATCTTTCAGGCGATAAGGAGAATATAAATTTCATGAATATCAAAGAGGATTTATCATCCGATCTCGTACCATGCATCCATACGACAATTTACAATGCATTCTGGGCGTATGGTAAAGCTAGGCAAAAGTTTCTACACTCGTTTTATTCCTACTTAGCGAAGCTTTAAAAATAATCTCATATTTTCGGAGAAATGACACAGCATAAATCTGACTCGCAAAACCAAATCTTAGTAAAAGAATAAAATCTTAAAAGTCAAAAAGTAAAAAATAAAAAAAAAAAACAGACACAATATACGCAAAGTTGTTACAAAATCTGTTTTCATTTCTGGTCCCAAGTTGCAATTTCATAATGCCTGATTACCATACAAGTCAGCGGCACTGGTACAATATGAAGTCGGCTCCGGTGGGATGGTCCCAGTGCGCATGCGTGTCCCCGCTCGCGCCGCGCATGCGCGATCGTCTGTGCGTGATTGTAAATATTTGTTTCGATTATTCGTTGCGGTTCTTAATCCCTTTCGTTAGTGGGTTGTTTTGGTGCTTTCTCTTTGTTTGGTGATGCATTTATTCGTCTTTTTTATTTATTTCTTTATTTATTTATGTAATGACTTATTTATTATTTATTTTAGATGCTAGTCATGGATTATATATATAAATTATATGTATGCATATATATATTTGTATATATAAAATTATATATATGCATATATATATATATATATATATATATATATATATATATATATATATATATATATATATATATATATATATATATATATATATATATATCTCTTATACAATTTATATTAAAGTCAGTGGCATTATTTACCGAAACTATCTTTTTATTTAGATTTAGTCTAAACATAAAAGATAGGTTCTGAATATAATGCCATTGACTTCAATATGTATATGTATATATATACCTATATATACATATATATAATGTACGTATGAGTGAATATCTATGTATGACTGTATGTACGCGTAATGTATTTCCGCGCGCCTACGTGCACGCACAAATGCACGTACCGTCTAATCCATACCTCTCCCCGACGCAGATATATACATACACGCGCACAAATATTTACGTATGGGTAACACCAGCACCACCGCCGACCCCCGGGGTCCAGCGCGCACACACATACACATACACACGCACACACACGCACACACACACGAGCGTACACAGAGTATAATAAAGGACTACCGTCTGCATAACGAATAGCGTTGTATGCAGCTGACCCTGTAACGGGAGACGGGATTGCTTATTGCACGGTTGAATAATACAACATCGGTTTCATGGTCGATTTTCCTAAGGCAGATGGAATTCGGCCGTCGCCCTTTGGAATATGTTTGTGTATAGGTGCGTGTATATATATATATATGTATATAATGTATGTATATTTATATATGTATATTTACATATGTCTTTTATATATGTATTATATATATACATATATATATATATATATATATACCTGGAGAGAGAGAGAGAGAGAGAGAGAGAGAGAGAGAGAGAGAGAGAGAGAGAGGGGCATGAATATACATGCTGGCATGTACTGTTGCAGTGAATTTATACATATATTAAAATGCCTCAGCAGTGCACAATTGCATATATTGAATGCAATTATAAATGTCCGGTATACATGTACATATAAATATATGTATATGCATGTATATGTATATATATAATATATATGTGTGTGTTTGTGTGCGGATGAATCTTCTTGAATCTTTATTGAATATTTATAATCCCTCATCTTTTCAGGGAATGTGTCTATCATTATGTGGGTTATTTCCTGTTGATTTTTTTTTAGTGGGACCAAATTTACTTCCGGTAGTATTTATTCATCGCCCCCCCTCTCCCGCCCTTCTCCGTTACCATATTATACATAAAAAACACTCAGCCCCCTAAAAAAAAAAATACAAAGACCATTAAAATGCTTATAGCGGCCCCTCCCCGAAAAAAGAGGAAACAAGAACAAAATGCGCCGAAAGTTTCTTCGGCGTAGTCGAGTTTTCTGTACAGCGTATAATCAAGGCCACCGAAAATAGATCTATCTTTCGGTGGTCTCGGTATAATGCTGTATGAGCCGCGGCCCGTGAAACTCTCAGCCGGCCGTGGTGGCCTGTCGTATATCGTTGCCAGAAGCACGATTATGGCTAACTTTAACCTTAAATTAAATAAAAACAACTGAGGCTGGCGGGATGAAATTTGGTATGTTTGAAGATTGGAGGGTGGATGATTATCATATCAGTTTGCAGCCCTCTAGCCTCGGTAGTCTTTAAGATCTGAGGACGGACAGAAAAAAAGTGCAGACAGAGTAAAGTGCGGACGGTCTGACAAAGCCCGCACAATAGTTTTCTTTTCAG
>NC_089750.1:72639706-72672206 GCF_040412425.1 Macrobrachium rosenbergii
ATATATAACATATATATGTTTAAGTAAATGAGCTAGATACCACAAGTAAAGGAATTTCATTTTGAAAACAGTTGCTTTCTTGAGAAACATTACCACCACATAGAAAAAAAAAAACTATCAATATGATATTATACAGGTAGCTAAAATCTTGAAGACAATTTCCACACCATTTTAAACACAAGGTTCTCATCCAAATCATTAATGATACAACCACACGCAAACTAGGAAAATAGATTATTACAAAGACTTACACACGTGAAGATGCACATTGGTCACAGTGGTATGAGATATTAGCCCAAAAGTTTTTTTTTACTGTCTTCGACAAAAGACTTTGCATTGCAGTTCATGGTACTCAGATAGGTTCTTTGAGCTCGAAAGATTAAGGTAATGACAAGTGGGTGCCGTTATCACTTGCATAACATAACAGATGAAATTTTTGTATGTAATTGTAATAGCCACACTGCCCTCTTAACTTCTCGAATTCTTCGTGCTTTTTTGGATAGCTTGTCACTGCAAAGCCTTAAGATCCAAGTGCAAGAATTATGAAGAAATTATGATGCCCGGTAGCGGGGAAACGAACCTGCGTTACTATATAAACATACATACATATATATACACACATATATATATGTATATATTTATATACATATATATATATATATATATGTGTGTGTGTGTGTATATGTGTATGTATATACAAGTGTGTGGCTAGCATCCCAATGCATCCGCGTATGCGCGTAAATCTGCATATATGTTTGCGCACTCGAATGGACGATATACATATAGCGATTATATTCGCTCTAATTACATTTACCGAGAGAGATAGCTATGCTAATGACGCTGTAACCGAGAATACGCAATTACTGCTCAGCAAACGTTATATCAGCAATAAGTTAATACATCAGATAAAGTAATATTGTCGTTGAATGTCATAAAATAATAGATAATGGAAAAATAATCCGGTAGTGTCTATATTCCAATTCTTAGAAATTTATTTTTTGTGAGTGATTAGGAGTAAATATCTCTCTCTCTCTCTCTCTCTCTCTCTCTCTCTCTCCATTCAAAGTTGAGTGATGTAGAATAATTGACGATGGAAAAATAAATCGAGTGTCAATATTTTGATTCTTAAATTTTTTTCATATATTATCCTTTTTATTTTTTGTCAGTGATTGAGGATGAATCTCTCTCTCTCTCTCTCTCTCTCTCTCTCTCTCTCTCTCTCTCTCTCAATATTTGTGTGAATCTTTTATATGAATGTGTAAATGGACACATCCAACAAAAGTTCTGGATGTTTTTTTGCTCGTTGTCTGTTAGACATTCCTCTCTCTCTCTCTCTCTCTCTCTCTCTCTCTCTCTCTCTCTCTCTCTCTCTCTCTCTCTCCAGCCGAGGGGAGAAAGAAAAGGGGGCGGGGAAGGGCTCCAGCAGAGGCAGCAGTAACAGCAGCAGTAGCAGCAGCAGTAGCAGGAGGCGAGGAAGGCCAGGCGCGAGATTTCCATCCCAGTCCTTGATTCCAATGTAAACAAACCCGTACATCTGGCAGCCGCATCCGGGACGTTTAATGACAACGCAAACTCTATATCGAAATCGGTTTCTATAAATAACCGTGCAAACCCAACATGTGGGTTTAACTTCTATTGCCATTAGAATATTTCAAGGGTAGATTTAATTTGGTTGTTTAGGGGCGGGGGGAGATAGACCTTTGCCGTTTATGTGCAAGGGTTGGAACCCCGGGAAAGTACTCCGGCGGGGCGATTTAGACACGCCGTAGGAATATATAACGATTCACGTAACTGGAGGCGAAATAGGTATAAGGGTTGGTTATGCACGTAGTGGTGTGTATCGGTATTCACGTGCGGATGTAAAAACGTGTAAGTATTTCACGTTCATGTACAGACAGTATACTTATATTATATATATATATATATATATATATATATATATATATATATATATATATATATATATATATATATATAAAGGCAATTGCTACGAAGGAAAAGTGAAGCAACGGAGTGGTTGCTACCAGGCCTTTCGACTTACTGTCCTTTACTTAGCTAAGTAAAGGACAATAAGTCGAAAGGCCTAGCAACCACTCCGTTGTTTCACTTTTCCCCTCGTGGCAAATGCTTCTACTTATACATTCATCACGTTCCATATCTTCGTGATTCAGTTATACACAGACACACAACCGCGCGCGCACATACACACACACACACACACACACACACACACACACACATATATATATATATATATATATATATATATATATATATATATATATATATATATATTTATATACTTGGTTCATGCATGATGGGATTAAAACAGCACATGCGAATTTGCTTTCTCAGTCTTTCTGTCAAACAGTAAATTTAGAATCCCTGTTGTTCATGATGACCAGAACGTCTAGAAACGGTGGTCGATTCTCTTTTCGTGATTTTATTCGAGAATTGTGAACCCTTCTTGAAAACGATAAACAAAATACCACCTTTGAACTCAGTGCCTTTCTTTTGATTTTATATGATTTGGGATTAAAAGTTTGTCTTCCTAATGAGAGAGAGAGAGAGAGAGAGAGAGAGAGGGAGAGAGTTCATTTACCACAAAACAAATCCGTATATAATTAGAGAAAGAGAGAGACTTCATGTACCACAAAGGAATTCCTTATATGATAAGAGAGAGAGAGAGAGAGAGAGAGAGAGAGAGAGAGAGAGAGAGAGAGAGAGAGAGAGAGAGAGAGAGACTGACTTCATGTACCACAAAGGAATTCCTTATATGATAAGAGAGAGAGAGAGAGAGAGAGAGAGAGAGAGAGAGAGAGAGAGAGAGAGAGAGAGACTTCATGTACCACAAAGGAATTCCTTATATGATAAGAGAGAGACAGACAGACGGAGAGAGAGAGAAAGAGAGAGAGAGAGAGAGAGAGAGAGAGAGAAACAGATAGACAGACAGGTGAAGAGAGAGAGAGAGAGATGAACTTCCATGCACCACGAAAGAAGTCCGCATAAAATCGCACCTCCTTAATTATTATGCGAACAGCACAAAGGGAGATCCCAGCGGCAGCTGAACATCCGTGTTATCTAATTGGACGTCATGTACTAAAAATCAGATTACGACTGAAGAGATCATTTCAAGATGCACTAGGAGTCAGAGTTTTTAACAAAAGCCATATATATTTTTTTAAATATATTCTAAGAGTCCTCTCATAACAGAAATTCTCGATTTCCTCAAAAGTACGATACATTCCATGAAAATTAATTGTAGTGAGTTGACTTATTTTATATATATATATATATATATATATATATATATATATATATATATATATATATATATATATATATATATATATATATATATATATATATATTATATATATATACACACGTATGTATTTATATATATATATATATGTATGTCTTTGTATATTATATATATATTTATATAATCTTTCACACGATGCTAATTAGTATTCACCTTTCATTAACGAAGCTTCACAAAGACCTGTAGCTATGAAATCATATAAGAGGAATTCCACAAGATTTTAAAGGACAGGAGGCAACAAGATGCTTCCGTGGAAAAATAATAATAATAAAAACTTAAGGACAGTATATATTATTTCAAAGCAAGTTAATGAACTGAACATCCACTTAATTAGCACGGGGTACTCTGTTTAAAACTCATTTACAAAACAGTTTGAAAAGGGTCGGTAAATGAACTCTAAAGAACACGTAGACTTTAATTAGGTTTATCAGAACGCAAGCATAGCTTGGTCCAAAATATCGATCTTGTCAGCGTCAAAGGCATGGGTTCTCAACCTGGGGGCCATGACGAGAATTTATGGGAGCCATTGCTGACTGTTATAAATTATACATTTCAAAATATTGTCAGAAATCAGAATTTGTTTAAAATGCACCACTCCGTCGTCGTAGAAGAAAAATTTCTTTTTTTTTTATTTATTACGTTGACAATAATTTTTAAAGTTACGTAATATTGTCACGTGTGAGAAATTGTGTGGTTTTCATTTGGGGGGGCGGGGGGGACTGTGGGGAATTTTTGTAAAAAATTATAGTGAGCCACATGAAGGTTGAGAATTCATGAAGGAAGGACTGAAGTGAAAACGACTGAGAACCAATAGACTCTAAGGCTTATGCGTAAGAGATGTAAATATCGCTCTGGGAATTTGATTTCAATTTTTTTTTTTCAGGTGATTTCTGTTTCCTGTTCCACTTGAACGTAAGTGACACTTTCATCGCAAGCATGCAAGTGACACTATCATCGCAAGCATGCAGTTTTGAAACGGTAGAAACGCAAGTGAGTTTTCAGTTGGCGCGGATTACGAAATCACTCGTATTTAAAAAGTAACCTGGAGAAAATGTAAGGTAGTATTTTGTTTGTTGTGCATTAATGTTGATTAGATATCATTATATATATATATATATATATATATTATTTATGTGTGTGTATGTGTATTTATGAATATATATATGTGTGTGTACATATATACATTATATATATATGTGTGTGTGCGTGTTTGTGTGTCCAGTAATCAATATTCTCATCTAGTTATATGCGCAGAAATATATGTAATTTGAGCTTATATCAACTGTATTTCGTTTTTATTCTAATTATTTTTTCTCAATCACTTCCGGCATGTCATGTGATCAGGCAGGAATTTGAACAAGAATTTCTTTATTTTTCTGGTATCAGACTTAAACTGCACACCAGCGTAATTAGGAAGAAATACTGAATATTTTTAATTCGAGTGGATATTTTTCGTAACTATAAAACTAAAACAAAAATTATGCTTCATATTCATAATTAATTGCACACTTCCATTCTCGGTGTCTGAGGAAAATATTCTAGAATTCTTAGTACCTATATTTTGCCGTTTTCTGGGTTCTGAATACAAGTAAACTTACAAAAGAGGATTAGTGATTTATACTTGTTGCTATGACGTGTCAGTCTCTGTGATCACGGTAAAAACTCTTCAGTACTTTTCAATTTTCTGTAAAAGAAAACTATAATGCCGGCTTTGTCTATCCGTTCGCCCTCAGATCTTAAAAACTACTGAGGCTAGAGGGCTGTAAATTGATATGTTGATCATCCACCCTCCAACCATCAAACATAGCAATTTGCAGCCCTCTAACCTCAGTAGTTTTGATTTTATTTAACGTTAAAGTTAGCCATAATCGTGCGATTGGCAACGATAGAGCACAGGCCACCACCGGGCCGTGGTTAAAGATTCATGGGCGGCGGCTCATACAGCATTATACCGAGACAACGGAAAGATAGATCTATATTCGGTGGCCTTGCTTATACGTTGTAGCGGGTGTACAGAAAACTCGATTGCGCCAAAGAAACTTCGGCTCACCTTTTACTTGTTTTAATTTGTAAACGGTAATATACGGACATTGTAATGGCGACATTAGCGTATATGAAACGCTTGTGGAAATTGATCGATATTCAGTTTTTATTTTTCGTTTGAGATCATCTTCATTGTCGGTTCTTTATGCCTATTCTTTATTAAAAATTGAAAAAAGTAAAAAGTTCTTAGTAATACGTAGAAAAGAAAGAGCACTTAATCATTTGATCGGCTAAACTCCTCAAAAAAAAAGCTGATGAATTTGTATTAGGAATCACCTGTGCTTGCAATGTGTACATAATCAATTGTGTGCCATAGTTATACATATTTATTTAACTGATATTAGATTTACCCATAGAGAAGTATGCTCTATGCATAATATGTATGCCCAAGTGTCGCATATATATATATATATATGTGTGTGTGTGTGTGTGTGTATAATTATATATGTATAATATATATATGTATGTATGTATATATAATTGCATACAATAACTATACATATTTCTTTAGCAGTTATCAGATTTTCCCATAAAGAAGTAGGTAGCTCGAGGTGATATCCGTGTATATATGTATGCATGATACGCATAATGTTCATACCCATCTGACGCATGCGCATGGGAAGCCCTGTGATAACATACGTACCCATTTGACGCAGGGGTATACATAGCCCTGGGCCACAAGCTGTTTCCTGCATTCACCCAAAAAAAAAAAAAATATATCCTCCTCGCTTAGGATTATATATATATATATATATATATATATATATATATATATATATATATATATATATATATATATATATATATATATTTTTTTGTATTTTTTTTGTGTTCGCCTTTTGAGCCTTTGGGTAATCCGGGCAAGGAGATCCCGGATGTTACCCGTTCACCCATGGCCGGGGGAGAGGTGGGGGTGGGGCCGGGATTTGTATCGGGAAAATCTGGTATTCATTCAGACGACGTTTCTTCCCCTCCATTCTGGTACAGGTCGGACCCAGTGATATTTTACTGCGCTGATGTCGGCGGGCGGAAGACTGCGGTCTTTTGAACGCGGTGTATGCATGCACAGTATGTATTTATGTGTATATATGTAAATGTATGTATATACGTATATATACATACATGCATTTATATATTCATAATATATATATATATGTGTGTATGTATATATGTATGTATGTGTTTATACTCTGAATATCTGAATAAGGCAAATCCACATATACAGAGGTAATTATTTCATGCGACGGAATTCTGATTGATCGCTCAAAAAGAACGAAGTCATTCACTAATTATTTTCATTTTTTTTGTACCTGCAGTAGCTCCCGTACAAGGAATACGGACAACACACCGATAACAAAAACAACAGAATAATAATAATAATAATAATAATAATAATAATAATAATAATAATAATAATAATAATAATAATAATAATAATAATCTCCCCAAAATCTAATTCAGGTGTTGCTAAATCTCGGCAAAACATGATTCATGTGCTGCAAAATATGAATGTGCTGCAAAATTTTAAAAATATAATTTAGGTGGCTGAAAAATCTCTGCTAAATATAAATTAGAGTCTGCACAATATAATTTAGGTGGCTGCAAAATATCTGCGGAATCTAATTTAGGAGCCTCAAAATCTAATTTAAGTGCTGCAAAATCTCTAAACTATAATTTAGGTGCCCCAAAATCGGTAAAATCTAATTTAGGTGATGAAGAATCTAATTGAGGTGCTGCAATTCTAAGTCAGGTGGCAGAAAAATCTCTGCAAAATCTAATTCGGGTGCAAAATATCTGCAAAATCTAATTTAAGTGGCTTCAAAATCTCTGCAAAATCTAATTTAGGTGGCTTCAGAATCTCTGTAAAATATAATATAGGTGGCTTCAAAATCTCTGCAAAATCGGATTTAGGTGGCTTCAAAATCTCTTTAAAATATAATTTAGGTGCAAAATCTAATTTGAGTGGCTACAGAATCTCTGTAAAATTAATTTAGGTGCAAAATCTAATTTAGGTGACTTCAAAATATCTCTGTAAAATATAATTTAGGTGCAAAATCTTTGCAAAATCTAATCTAAGTCTCTATAAAATCTCTGTAATATATAATTTAGGTGCAAAATCTCTGTAAAATATAATTTAGATGCTGCAAAATCTCTGTAAAATATAATTTAGGTGCAAAATCTCTGCAAAATCTAATTTAAGTGGTTAAAAAAATCTCGGTAAAATATAATTTAGGTGCAAAATCTCTGTAAAATATAATTAACGTGCTGCAAAATCTAATTTAGGTGGCAGCAAAATCTGTCTCATCGCCAAGCTCGGCTCGGGACGGTGGCAGTTTGGCGCCGCTTATCGGGACCATCTTTGAGAACCGTCAAACCACAAACAGAATTCTCAAGTTTACTTAAAATTAGTGGAAATCGTGTAATTTTGGACGGTCTGAAATTATCCTGATAATTCATATTGATTGACCTAAATGTATTTTTTTTAATTATCTACCCAAACAGAATTCTTAAGCTTACTTAATATTGATTTAGATCTTACTATACGGGTTATTGACCTAACCATATGTAGCAATTATATTTAATGACGTAAATATTTAGCAATTGTATCTATTGACCTAAATGTATATACTGTATAGGTGTATATATATGTGTGTGTGAGTGTATGTGTGTGTGTATTAACCAATCGTTTTCCCCCAAATTAATTGTCTCAGGATTAGACGAATTGAATGATCTGTCATAATGATTATTTAAACTTTGCTAGCGTAGACGCATTTATAACAAGTGAAAAATGCGCCGAAGTATCTTCGGCGCAACCGAGTTTCCTGTACAGCCGCTACAGCGTATAATCAAGGCCACCGAAAACATATTTATCTTTCGGTGGTCTCGGTATAATGCTGTATGAGCCGCGGCCCACGAAACTTTAACCAAGGTCCGGTGGTGGCCTGTCCTATATCGTTGCCAGAAGCATAATTATGGCTAAATTTAACCTTAAATAAAATAAAAACTACTGAGGCTAAGGGGCTGCAATTTGGTATGTTTGATGATTGGAGGGCGGATGATCAACATATCAATTTGCAGCCCTCTAGCCTCAGTAGATTTTAAGATCTGAGGGCGGACAGAAAAAAGTGCGGACGGACAGACGGAGCCGGCACAATGGTTTTCTTTTACAGAAAATTAAAATAAAAAATCAAAATTTGAAATATAACCATAATGAGTAATAGTTATACAGGTAAATTATTATTATTATTTTCGGGTTATTACTACGCACGTTTTTCTGTTACTTGTTATTAATCATTTTCTTATAAGAATGGTTTTTCTGAACGTAAATTTTTCAACCAGTTTAGTATTCCAAGGGAAGGTTTTTTTCATAAAAAATATGAAAGATAGGTCATTGTTCTTAAATAAAATTGAAATATTTCTCCTGAAGTAGAAATATTTCATTCAAGAAGACAACAGTAACATAAATAGTTCCATAAATTTTGTAAAGTCAAGGTTTTTAGATGTAGAACATAATAGAGATTAATGCTCTATATATATATATATATATATATATATATATATATATATATATATATATATATATATATATATATAACACATATTACATAATATTGTTTTTATAAAACACTTATTACTGAATAATATTCATTACTGTTTTTTTATAGAATCAGTAGTTTAACAAGAATAATATTCAGACTGGTTTTTATAGAATCAGTAGTTTAATAAGAGAGAGAGAGAGAGAGAGAGAGAGCCGGTGACCTGAGCACATCCCAAGCCTGGCTGAGGTCAGTGATCAATAATAAAAAGAAAAATATATCCGATTAATAATTAAATTCTCATCTTAACTTTATAACAGACCAGCTTCAATAGCGCGATAAAAGACAAGACTTAGGCGCGCAGGGACGCGCAAACCTACGCAGAGATGCGCAGATTTTTATAATAGCGCAGTGGAGGAGACGAAGGTTGATTTAAACGAATTACTCGATTTACTCTCGGATTCAGAATCTCCTCCACACGGCGGCGGAGTTCTTACATACCTCGAATTCCGAACTGTATAAAATAACTGTCGCGGAATTTCATACGACAGTTATGGCTGGGTCGAACTGTCGTGACATTCTTAAGAGTTTCTTAAGAATGACAGTTATTAACTGTGATGAGTTGACTATCGACTGATTACTTTGCAGATCCGGGAAAAATATCGACAGAAATATTTATCATTAAAACATTGCATTTATTTGGAATTTCGCTAGGTTGGTCTGTTCCCATATTAACATTGTATAATTGTCGTAGATTTTGCTGTTTCGATTTGATTTTAATTTTTGGTTTTATCTTCGATAGTTTTTGGTTCCTTTGTGAATTTCTAGACTTGTAGTTCTCACATAAATTTCGGGTAATCTTTCCAAAATTTGAATATATTAACTAAAATTAGCGATGTAATAAAGTTGGATGTCATTAGTAGAACCGGTACTTGAAATTGTTTGAGAGAGAGAGAGAGAGAGAGAGAGAGAGAGAGAGAGAGAGAGAGAGAGAGAGAGAGAGTGAGTAAAAACCAGTAGAGTCACTAACTACATAATCCATTAAAGATCCTATTCAGTGCCTTAGGATAATCAGAAAAGACAGATTTCGCAAAATCTTTCCTTCTTTAGAAGTATAAGGAGACAAAAAAAAAAAAACAAAAAAATTAAATAAATAGGTAAAAATGAGCAGTGAGATAAACTTCAGACAATCTTTCCGGAAAAAGGATGATTAAACTAGAGTTAGCCCCGTAGAGGGGTGTGCCGTCAGTGCACCTCATGCGGTGCGCTGTAGGCATTACTTAAGGTTCTTTGCAAGCGTGCCTTCGGCCCCTAGCTGCAACCCTTTTCGTTCCTTTTGCTGTACCTCCTTTCATATTCTCTTTCTTCCATCTTACTTTCCACCTTCTCCCAACATTTGATTTACAGTGCGACTGCGAGGTTTTCCTCCTGTTACGCCTTTCAGACCTCTTACTGTCAATTTCCGTTTCAGCGCTGAATGACCTCATAGGTCCCAGCGATTGGCCTTTGGCCTAAATTCTATATTCAACTCAACTTAATCTAGAGTTGGCGACGTTGTATTTTACCTGAGACTTGAAAGTGTAAGTGTAAGTGTACTTTCTTTTCTTCCACACACACATAGAGAGAGAGAGAGAGAGAGAGATCAGAGAGAGAGAGAGAGAGAGAGAGATCAGTACAGTCGCTGGTAACTCAGTCTATGAAATTTCCCGTTCACTGTCGTATGACAATCAAAAAAATATAATTCTCGCATAAAGGATCATACCTTCATTCATAACGTACGTAAACAAACAAAATATAAAATTGAAAATAAACAAATAAAAAGAGATAGAACTCGGTCATTCATCGAGAAGGACGAATACCTTAAGAATGACTCATCAGAAAGGAAAAAAAAGATCCCAGCTGCCGATTAGACATTTTCTTTTCGATTTTCATCTCTCTCTCTCTCTCTCTCTCTCTCTCTCTCTCTCTCTCTCTCTCTCTCTCTCTCTCTCTCTCTACGAAATTCTTCTCACGATGAATACGAAGAAAAGGTCATGTTTCTCATGTATCTCATCGCTGTCACTTCCTCCCGCCTTTTAGTGGTGTTTCTTTCCAAATTGTTTTCTTTTTAAAGAGTCTTCACTTCTTTCTCTTTATTTCCATGTGAGGGTTTATCCTAAAATATGGCATCGTCTCCTCTCCGGTCAAAATCTCTTAGTGCTTTATGTATATATCATTGACACAGGCCTACGTCAGTGTATTCAAGCCGCTTTATATTAAATTCAGTATTATCGATCAATAACTATTTGGTATTCATGCACTTGATTTTCATATGCGTTCATAATCGAGGCGTTATTTTTATCAGATTAGGCTGTTCCCGTGTTATACATTGTATCAATTAGTGCGCATGTATAAATCTTGTGATTTTGTGATTCCCGTGATGTCTATATGTTATATACTCCTGCATTCTTATAAAAGTTGTATTATGTTGTGTTTATGTACGTTACGTATGCGTCTGGCCGGTTACGATAGGAATATCGTTACGATACGCAGAATCCTTTACACCAAACAGAGTTTTAATTCAGCGCTTCCTGTATCATAATTCCCGTGGACTGGAATCTCTCTCGATGTTTATTGGTATTTCTGTGAGTCGGTAGTTTTATTGGTAAATAACTTTCCTTCTCCGCATTGCTTAGAGATATAATATTTATTGCTGTGAAAAAGAATTTTGAATTGCAAGCGCACTTTGCTGTATCTATAAAGATTGTATAGAGATGATTATATAGCTGTCAAATATATCAGGTCTTATGTTTAATTTTGTTGGAATATTTATTAAGAAAGAACGTGATAAATATGATCAGAAAAAATTTAGGTAAGTCAGCTTTAAATCAAGGTGATTTTTGCGAACGATTTGAACCATTATAGACTTCTTATATATCAGGTCTTAAGTTTAATTTTGTCGTAATATTGATTAAGAAAGAATGTAATAAATATGAACTGGAAAAAATTTAGGTCAGTCATCTTTAAATCAAGGTGATTTTTGCGAATGATTTGAACCATTATAGACTTCTTATAAAGATTTCCGTTGTTTAGGCAAAATCCGTAGAATTTATGCGATGGTATTTTCCTCAAAACGTGAATCATTAATCAGAATGCCGTCAAACCCTTCGTCATTTTGCTTTCTTTAAAAAAAAATTTTTCTTACCGTACGATATTTTCACTATTCGTCTCCACAGCCATGCTAGCTCTTCGTTGGGTGAGTCGGTAGAGCTGTGGACTAGCACTCGCTAGGCCCGAGTTCGAATCTCAGGTCGACTGATGAAGAGTTAGAGGAATTTATTTGTGGTGATAGAAATTCATTTCTCGCTATAATGTGGTTCGGATTCCACAATAAGCTGTAGGTCCCGTTGCTAGGTAACCAGTTGGTTCTTAGACACGTAAAATAAGTCTAATCCTTCGGGCCAGCCCTCTCTAGGAGAGCTGTTAATCAGCTCAGTGGTCTGGTAAAACTAAGGTATACTTGACTTTACAGCCATGCTCTGTGATTAGTGCGTCCTACTCGATTTGGTAAGAATGAAAATTTTTGCCCTGTTTAGGTGCCACAGTATTGCCGCTCCCTATCATTGGAACCTTGTATTTCAGGATGTATTTGTATGTAACAGCTTTCATAAACATGACCCGTGAGAATTTTCATAGACTTGCACCATAAAGAGAGGACGTTAAAAAAGCTATGTATTGATGTAAGAAAATAACTCCTTAAAGGGAGAAAAAAAAATACGTACAAAATTTCGAATTTAAAAAAAATGGCATATGAAGGCACTTTCGAAAATCATTCTTTCCGATGCATGATGGTGGTTCAGTACAAGCTCAAGGGAAGGTGTCAGCCCTTCTCTTTCTCGTGTTGCACATAAGTTTTATGCTTTATGCTTTAGACATTTTGTTTGTTAATAATTAATTAAATTATTTATTTATTTATTTTTTGTCGTTACCTTTGTCATCATTTAAGGTTACTTTCATCTTTACATTCCTCTGATTATAAAGTAATAGCGGTCTATTCTGTGGGAACTGTTTTGCTCAGTGGCTTTTTGGCTTGTCCGTTAAAGAATTTGCACATAAAGTAATAATAATAATAATAATAATAATAATAATAATAATAATAATAATAATCGCATGAGAATTGATAAGTTCGATACCCGAATTCAGTCCGCAAAGTTGCAAATTAAGACTTTATCTTGCGCGTAGTTTGCGTTTGATGTGCTTTTGCGCGTGCTCTTGTGCGTGTGTGTGTGTGCGTGTGTAAGTACATACTAACCACATGACCTACTAACTCTCATTTTACGAAAAGACCCTTAATGCTAGCACTGCCCTAAAATGGAAGACTACAGCATCTGCAAAAACACAAAACTGAGAAAAATGGTAGACACTCTCTTGCCTTACTACTGATTTTGCAGACACTGCTAATGGGACCCCCTAAATACCCCGGGGAAGCATTGAAGAATCATTCTGAAACTGCAGGAACTTGTGCATTTTGTGTTTCGCGAGCCCAGTAGGTGGCATATCTCAATTTCGAAAATTTTGCTGATACTGCAGTTTTCTATTTTAGGGCGGAGTAGCTTCATGGAGATTGATATGATTGACATGCCTGTGTTAAGCCCCTGGAAACGCGGGTAAGATTCATTTTCCAACGAAGATTTTCCGAACACTATTTCTTTAATGTCTGTTGAATATACTTGCTCCGTTTCCTTATCAGTTGTATTTTAAAGTTCATTGAAGAAGCCATCTCATCTGCTTCCAGTTATAATCGATGTTAGAGAATAAGCGGTAAATGAAAATTGAATATTACTGGTAGTCACTAGGCAATTGAAGCCTGAATGAATTCAGTACTTGATTCACTTTAAATCAGTGACGTATTCTAAAGTATCAGGTGTCTTCAAAGAAGCAAAATAGAGGCGGAAGACGAATGTAAGAATTAAAATGAGACAAAATAAAACAAGAATTCTCATGGCAGCGCTGGGAAAGTCTGCGGACTAAATATATCATATTTAACTATCCTTCTGATACGAGCGGCGATGCTAAAATTCGACGCGCGCGTGCGCACACACACACACACACACACATACATACATACTGTATGTATATCCTTTAATATCTAATTCGCTCTACCTCGGAGATCATGTATTTTCATGTATGTTACCCGAAGGGGAATTTTTTAGTTGATAATAAGTTCGTCGTCTCGTGGGCTCAACCACGGAAGACAGGAACTCAGGACTACAGTGACGCCTTAAACCACACATTATATACACGCTACCTTTCACTTTGTTCAATTTTGCAGACCCGTGTGATTATAGTATATTTACCGCTAAAGTTTTCAACGGGTTAGTAATAATCCAAAAAATTTCAATCTGGGTTTGTTAGACATCAAATCTAGTTTTTATTGATTTAATAGGGTAGTGTGAAGCCGTTAAATCAATCATGGAAGCAATGGGAGAAGAAACTGAATTCCAAATTTTGGGAATTGTTGCTAAGAAGGTAATCGCTTTGAATCTCGACTGGAATTGTTAAAAATGATAAATATTTGCCATCGAAAATACTCTCTTTGATGTCACTTCGATATTTCAAGTAACTTTGTTTTTAGGTAAATTGGCCAGCTGTGTTTTGGCTTATGAATATCTGTTCAGCAACGAAAGATATAAAAAAAATAGATAACGTTAAGCAAAATAGACGGAGATAGTAATGAGCCAATTGCTTCCCACCATTGCTTGTCAAGATTCGTACATAGGATGTACAAGAAAGAAAGCTTAATTATATTCCTGTTTATGGGGGTAAATTACATAGTTCAAAGTGCATGTATTCATCTCATAAACAATGTATTTGAAAATTTAGTCCAGTTAACAGAGATTATTGTTTACAGAAATTAATCTGTTACTTTTGAAGTGTCACTTTCATTTATGTAAACAGCAAGTATTATTTACGTGTTATTCAGTATTATTTGATTCAGTACTGAATATACATACGAATGTCAAAATTTATCTGATTGTTCATGCAAATTTCACATGCACTTGCTTATGAATATATATCAGTATATAGATTCAAGAATATAAATATGCCTATATATATGTGCGTGTTTATGTGTGTATATATATACACATATATATACTCTCATATTCCTAATTGCATTCAAGAAAAATATATTAAACAAAGGAAGGAGTCATTGTGAATAAACGGCAACCATTGTCAGCAACACAAAAAAATATATAATTTCCGTCAAAAGAAGATTCAAGTTGGGGAATTAAACACCGAAAGTTCATGAAATGAAAAAAGAAAGAAAATCGAAATCTGCTTTTGATGAACTGCGGCGGCAGTCCCGCTTCGCCTTGGGGTACCCCACCATCTCACGCTTTCCCCCCTCTCTTCCCTCCTAGTCCCTCTGGTCGCCTCACACCCACCCCTATGGGCTCCTCCTCCCCTTCCTCCTCCCCCCTCCCTTCCTCCCTCCCTCCCCTACACAGCCAATTGATCTAATTCAGAAACAGATTAATTCTATATTAGATTTCGGGCAACAACGAGCGTGTCCATGTATTTGGAATGCATTGGAACTTTTGTGTGTGTGTCCTACGCAGTCACGACTCCCATTTCATTTATCTTTCAATTCGGTTTTTGCATTTAAAGCCGCCAGCCCGCTAAACTCATTTCAGACACTTTTATGGCCTGTTTTTAAAGCCTTCATTTTCTTTTTCTTTTCTTTTTTCGTTTTCTTCTTTCTGTTTCGACAGGGACAATCATCTGGTCCTTGCGGCTGTTATGTTTTCCGAATTGTTTTGGTCTTATTCTGTGGCTGTTTTTTGTGAAGGGATTTTCTGTGGTGGTGATCACATGTTATCTGTGTGGCGGGGTTGATTAGCATAGGTAAGCATATGTGTAAGTGCGCACTCATGCACATGTACAGATACACACATTACCTGACGGGGGGAAATCTTATTGTTTAACGTGTGTGTGTGTGCGGATATATATATATATATATATATATATATATATATATATATATATATATATATATATATATATATATATATATATATATATACATATATATATTAGATATATATATATATATATATATTTGTATATATATATATTAGATATATATAATATATATTATATATATATATTGTATATATATATATTTATATATATATATATATATATATATATATATATATATATATATATATATATATATATATATATATGAACATAGTACTTTAAAGTAGAATCTCCACAATCCAGTACGAACTTTCACCCCCTACCCCAACCCCACCCCTACCCCACCAGGGTAAGCAGAAGGTTTGTAATATCGCATTCCTGAGGTTTGCCGACAGCGCGGCTCTGTCGCGCCCGATCTCATGACAGCGGAAAGCGGGCGATTGCTTGCGTTGTTTGTACATTGCATGCACGCGTTCGTGCGGCGTTTTGTTCGGTGCTTGCTGTTGTTTTTTGGGGCGGTTATGTGTCTGCTTGTTGTTTTTTGTTGTTTTTTTTTTGGTGTACGTGTAAGTTTATTCGATTGCCTTGATATCCATTAACAGAGGTTTTTTTTTTTCAAACTTTTGATATCGTATAACTTGCGCGATTTAAATCGGGATAAGCAATTATTAAAAATTTATTTCCTTTTCTTCTTCTACTGTATTCGATGATTTGGGAGATTACTGTAATGTACAAATGCTGTAATATACAGAGGACTGTGATATTTAACTCTCTATCTGCAATTGAAACATCCATTTTGGCCGATACGACGAAAAAATTACAGATTATCTTCTTATTATAAATATATATAATATATATATATATATATATCTATATATCTATATATATATATATATATATATATATATATATATATATATATATATATATATATATATATATATACGATAACGATTGAATTCACTAAAACCTTACTGAAAATGCTGTTGAATCCGAGAATATTTGGATTTAGTCATAAAAAAAAATTAATATATCTAATTTAAGTACTGATATAATCCCAAAGACTTTAGCGAGCTCCAACGCTACTTGAAAAACCTATGTAACCTAGTTGTTGTGATGCCACTTTCAGTAACCATAAATGAATAAGCTATCAATCAAATCAAGGTGGTTCTCGATACTCCTTCGCTACGGACAATAATCTTCGCACACAAAAAAAAAAAAAAGTTATAGGCCGGAATTTTCAAAGTTTTGCCACAATCTGCCAAATCCGTGATTACTTCCGCTGAAACACCTTACTGCTTCTAGAGGAATCTCGTAATGGCTGCCTAAGTATCTGCTGAAGAACAGTTACTCAGAACTACAGAGATCTCTTGATGGCTTCCTTAGTATCTGCCGAAGAACGCAATTGTTCACAACTACAGAGATCTCGTAATGGCTGCTTAGATTTTTACTGAAGAATTGTTGTTCAGAACTGCAGAGATCTCATGATCGCTGCCTAAGCATCTGTTGAAGAACGCACTTGTTCAGAACTACAGAGATCTCGTAATGACTGCTTAGATTTTTGCCGAAGAACGCAATTGTTCAGAGCTGCAGAGACCTCGTAATGGCTGCTTAGATTTTTGCAGAAGAACGCAATTGTTCAGAGCTACAGAGACCTCGTAATGGTTGCTTAGATTTTTGCTGAAGAACGCAATTGTTCAGAACTACAGAGATCTCGTAATGGCTGCTTAGATTTTTGCAGAAGAACGCAGTTGTTCAGAACTACAGACACCTCGTAATGGCTGCTTAGATTTTTGCAGAAGAACGCAATTGTTCAGAGCTACAGAGACCTCGTAATGGCTGCTTAGATTTTTGCAGAAGAACGCAATTGTTCAGAGCTGCAGAGATCACGTAATGGCTGCTTAGATTTTTGCAGAAGAACGCAATTGTTCAGAACTACAGAGACCTCGTAATGGCTGCTTAGATTTTTGCAGAAGAACGCAATTGTTCAGAACTACAGAGACCTCGTAATGGCTGCTTAGATTTTTGCTGAAGAACGCAATTGTTCAGAGCTGCAGAGATCTCGTAATGGCTGCTTAGATTTTTTGCTGAAGAACGCAATTGTTCAGAGCTGCAGAGATCTCGTAATGGCTGCTTAGATTTTTGCTGAAGAACGCAATTGTTCAGAGCTGCAGAGATCTCGTAATGGCTGCTTAGATTTTTGCTGAAGAACGCAATTGTTCAGAGCTGCAGAGATCTCGTAATGGCTGCTTAGATTTTTGCAGAAGAACGCAATTGTTCAGAGCTGCAGACACCTCGTAATGGCTGCTTAGATTTTTGCTGAAGAACGCAATTGTTCAGAACTACAGAGATCTCGTAATGGCTGCTTAGATTTTTGCTGAAGAACGCAATTGTTCAGAGCTGCAGAGATCTCGTAATGGCTGCTTAGATTTTTGCTGAAGAACGCAATTGTTCAGAGCTGCAGAGATCTCGTAATGGCTGCTTAGATTTTTGCTGAAGAACGCAATTGTTCAGAGCTGCAGAGATCTCGTAATGGCTGCTTAGATTTTTGCTGAAGAACGCAATTGTTCAGAGCTGCAGAGATCTCGTAATGGCTGCTTAGATTTTTGCTGAAGAACGCAATTGTTCAGCTCTGCAGAGATCTCGTAATGGCTGCTGAAAGAACGCAATTGTTCAGAGCTGCAGAGATCTCGTAATGGCTGCCTTTTTGCTGAAAACGCATCATTGAGAGCTGCAGAGATCTCGTGGCTGCTTAGATTTTTGCTGAAGAACGCAATTGTTCAGAGCTCCAGAAATAATGGCTTGCTGAAGAACCAATGTTCAGAGCTGCAGATCTCGTAATGGCTGCTTAGATTTTTGCAGAAGAACACAATTTTTCAGCTCTACAGAGACCTCGTAATGGCTGCTGAAGAACGCAATTGTTCAGAACTGCAGAGGCACATAGACCCTTTAAACATCATTGAAGTAAGGTGTATATCAGTCTACTAGAAATAACTTGCTGAAAGCCTATAGCACCTTTGGAGCCGTATATTTATATATAAAATGCATATATATATATATATAATATATATATAAATATATATACAATATATATAAATATATATACAGATATATATAAATACATATATACATACACACATAAATAATACATACATACATACATACACACATACATAATACATACATAAATACATACATACATACATACATATGCATTCATACGAGCTTTTATATTTTCCTGCAGTATCACAAAGTAATTTACCATCCTAAGAACTTATTCCGTTATCCTCATTCCTATTCAGACGAATCAGAGCATATATAAAAACAAAACAAACGAGAACATGAATAAGATAATATTTATGACATCCTTGTCCGGAAATAAAATAAGAAAAACTTTTATTTACCTTTACAATACCAAGAATTTTTACAAAGGGATTATCTGCGCTGAATAGCCGATGAAATATGATAGGTTTCAGGTTATGATTCATTATATATATATATATATATATATATATATATATATATATATATATATATATATATATATATATATATATATATATATATACATATGACATGTGTGTGTGTCTGTAATTTTTATATTATATATGTATCTGTATATATATATATATATATATATATGCATTCATATATTCATCCTTGTATTCATGTATAATGGGTTATTTTCGTCCTGTTATTACATTTGTATACCCTGCCTAAGGTTTTATAACAACAACATTTCCTTTTATATCAGTGAAAAGTCCAGTACAGCCTAAAGCACATTATTAATGTTCATTCTTTGTTTAGACGAAAAAGTTAATCCTTGCAACTAGTGTCAGAGTTTTAGAACCTTTGCTAAGCATTGTTTAGTTGTTATGTTAGTTCACATTCATTGTAATATTATTATTATTACTGTTATTATTATTTTTTTATTTATTATTATTATTATTATTATTATTATTGTTGTTGTTGTTGTTGTTGTTGTTGTATGGGCGGCGCTTTGCATTGTTTTCAGATTTTCTTTGTTCTTGTCGCAAGCAAAGACTTCTTGATATATTCTTGTTAAGTTCGCTGTTCCCCTGGCTTTATATTTTCTCTTTTTGTTTTTATATCATAATCATAGACCGATCTTGTAGTAAAATGGCTTCTTTTTTTTCTAAATATTTTATTCAGTTCATCAGGTGGATGAATAGATAAAAATTTCGGTGCTTTGATAATACGTAACCTCCGATATTAACATGGATAAAAAAAATTTATATTAATCTGTATCCTTGTCAAATACTGTTTGGTAATTAGACTTCTTAAAGTTCTCTCACTTTACTTTTAGTCAAGTTTACTTACTGCTTTATAAAGCTCTTTTAATACTTATGATTTTCCAGTCATAAGAATGTTGACTATTTGCTTTTCAAATTTCTGTCCTGTCATACAGTCTGCCAGGCCTTGTTTAGTAAGGGACTCGCGCGGTAGTCACCTAAAGATTACCTGTCCAGGTGTATAATCACAGGTAGAAAGCGAAAATTAACTCGTCTTGTTTCATTCCTGTATCATCTTATCAAGAAGGGGAACTTTTTTTTTATAAAGGATTATAGGCTGGAATCATTCCCGTACAAATGATTTAGTTAATAAAATACTTGTCTAGGCGTATACAATTACAGGTATAAAACGTGAATTAACTTCATTTGACTGGAGGATCTCGTCTTGTTTCATTCCAGTATCATCTTAGCAAAAAGTGGAACGATTTTTTTTTAATAGAGGATTTTAGGCTGAAATCATTTTCATACTTTAGGTAACAAAATGTATGTTTGTGTGTATGGATGAGCAAGGGTACATTCATTATGAATGCATAAATCTGAATGAATTAATAAATGCATTATATTATTCTTGTATTGTTGATTCGCTTATTCGTGCTGTTTGTGCATTATAATGAATGTAATCTTTTATATATACATATATATATGTATATATATGTATGTATATATATATATATATATATATATATATATATATATATATATATATATATATATATATATATATATATGTATATATCTAGATATATATATGTATCTATATATATATATAATACATATATATATATATATATATATATATATATAATATATATATATTATATAGACAGACAGATAGATAGATAGATAAATAGATACAGACATATTGAGAATATATGTATACATAAGTATCTTATACTCTTATTATTCATGTTGAATGAACATTTGCTGAGCGTTTCCGTAGCTGTTATTCATTCCTGTGAAAGACTAGAATTTTTGCATCCAAAACGTACCCTGAAGATTCCTTTTCATTGAATAATGGCTCATTTTCTTGTTTTCGTCATATCTGTTTCACTTTTGCTTCCAACTGGCAATTCCCCTGATTCCAAACACTGGCGGAAACGTTTCTTCAGAGAGATGTATAAATAAGTGTTCGATAGATAGTATTGTAAATAACACAGGAAAAACTTCATCGTTTGTTAGATGGAAATTGCAGAGCGCAAGTTAAAAACACAAAGCATATTTTGAGATGGTGCTTGCGATGCTTTTAAATTCATTCTGCCTTTGAAAGCAATGATAAGCGTGGAATAACCGTGGAGGAATAAGCATAGAGATAAGAATTTTATACGCATGGAGGTAATACGATTTTTTTTTTTTTTTGTAGCTACAGAAGGAAAAACTTGCAATTGGCAAATATAAACCGAACTGGAAAATAATTTTAGTGGACGAGATTATTGCAATGAAGATAGCGGTCATCGTTGTACTGCGGTTAAGAAACTCACAGAAAGAGAGAGAGAGAGAGAGAGAGAGAGAGAGAGAGAGAGAAATATTTTTAGAGACTTAAATTAGAGTGATAAAAAGGGTAAGCGTTACATTGCTGTGAGAAAGATATAGAAGAGAAATAGATTGATAGAGAGAGAGAGAGAGAGAGAGATTTTTTAGAGACATTTACATTAGAGTAATAAAATTGGTAAGCGTCACATTGCTGTGTGAAAGATGTGGAAAAGAAAAATAGATTGATAAGAGAGAGAGAGAGAGAGAGAGAGAGAGAGTCTTAAAATATTTCCCAATATTTGGTCTTCTTTCTAGCCATGTAAGAAAAGATATTCCCCAGTTACGTTTTAAAAATGAGGAAAAGAAAAGGTAAGAAATTCCTTAAATATTCACCTGTGTTTCATCTTACTTGATCAGATTAACGAATGGAAACATGAACGTAACACAACGGTTAGAATAATGAGAAACGGGGAGAGAGAAATTTCTCGAAAATTCACTTGCTTTCATCCTCAAATATTCAGTTGTATTTCATCTTCTTTAATAAGATTAATGAATGAAAATATGAACGTAATACAGCGGTGTGAGAGAGAGAGAGAGAGAGAGAGAGAGAGAGAGAGAGAGAGAGAGAGAAATTATTCGAGAATTCACCAGTACTCCATCCTTTGTCCCGTCCATAAGAAATTAATCAGATATTCACCTGTATTTCATCTTAGTAGATTAGAGTAATAAATGGGAAGATTTACGTAAAACAGCATTTAGGATATTGAGAGAGAGAGAGAGAGAGAAATTCTTCGAAAATCCACCTGCATTCCACCCTCAAATATTCAATTGTATTTCACCTTGTTTAATTAGAATATCGAATGGAAATATAAACGTAACGCAACGGTTAGGATATTGAGAGATGGAATGAGAGACAGAGAGAGAGAGACAGAGAGATTCTTCGAAGATTCACCTGCATTCCAGCCTCAAATATTCACTTATATGTCATCTCTCTTAATCAGATTAACGAATGGAAATATATAAACGTTACACAACGGTTAGAATATTGAGAGAGAGAGAGAGAGAGAGAGAGAGAGAGAGAGAGAGAGAGAGAGAGAGAGAGAAATTCTTCAAAAATTCACTTGCATTCCATCTTCAGATATTCACTTGTATTTCATCTTGTTTAATTAAAATAACGAATGAAATGATTAACTTAGTACAACGGTTAGAATATTGAGAGATAGAGAGGATAGAGAGAGATAATGGAATGAGAGAGAGAGACAGGCAGAGACAGAAATTCTTTTAAAAATCACCTGCATTCCATCCTCAATTATTCACTTGCATTTCATCCTGTTTAATAAAAAAACGAATGGAAAGATTAACGTAATACAACGGTTAGAATATTGAGAGATAGATGGATAGAGAGAGAGAGGGAATGAGAGATAAGAGAGAGAGGGAGAGACAGAGAAATTCTTTTAAAATTCACCTGCATTCCATCCCTGGCCCCGTCGGAGCCGAGGTGGCGCTACCAACCGGGAGAACTCAGGAGAAGTTTCTCGTCGGGGAGAGAGAGAGAGGCGTCGACGGTTCCGTGATGGCGGACGGCGGACGCCACGTGGCCCCCGACGACTTCGGGTTTACAACGACTTCTTCTTTTCCTCCTCCTCCTTCTTCCTCTCCTTCTTCTTCTTCTTCTTGAGAGGTCGCTCAGCGGAGATCTCCTTCGCCTACGCTTGCGGTTTTACGAGACCTCACTTCCTCTTGGCAAGTCGCTGAACTGTTTTCCTTTTTTTTTCCTCACCTCGTTATCTGTTATTTCTCGTCTATTCGGCACTTGTCTTTTTCGCAACCACTTTATCTATTATCGTTTTAATTTCGTTTTCACCTGTGGCGGGGGCTTGGGCGGTTGTGCCCAAAATGGCAAAATTACTTATACAATTTACCCGTCATGCGTCTTCACGGAATTCTTTTCCTTCATTTACGTCACTCTTAATGTATTGATTTTCCCCCTCGTCAGAACGACTTATTTTATCGGCGATTCCATTTTGTTCAGCGATCTGCCGATGGATATCGGGGGAATCCCAAGACAGCCGGAAGTGTTTGGGCCTTAATTTCGGCAGCGGGTCATCTTCTGGTCGTCTCAGAACGGCGCCGATGGACAGCAAGGACCCGATTCATTTCGGCTGCGCATATTGCGAAGGGGTGAGAGAGGACTTCGGAGCCAATTAAGGTCTTCGGGAAGATCCTCAAGGATTTCTTAGGATCTTCTCTTCAAGTCGCCAAGAGGGATTGCGAGATAGAAAGAGAGAGAGAGAGAGGTTGGGAGGAGAGGGACCTTGCTTGACCGTGTCTGTACGTGAGTGCGTGTGTGCGAGAGAAACTGAGTGATAGAGAGAGAGAGAGAGAGGAGAGAGAGAGACGAAGCGGTCGGTGGTGCTCTCTCCATACAGCGGTCGCCGCGAATGCTGCTGCTCTCTGGTGTTGAGGCCGAGGCCGGAGGATCTCGACTGAAGGTTCCAGAGGAATTGCGTGTGTGTGTGTGTGTGTGTGTCTGTGTGCGTGTCTGTGTGCGTGCGCGTCGTCGCCTTCGCTCGCTCCTGCACGAGCACACACACACACAAACGCACGCACGCAAACACACACACACACACACACACACACACAGGGGATGATGGTATCACAGAGAGCTGCTGCTGCAAGGTGGGTGTGCCCGACGCCCATTGCATGTGCAACCTCCTCCCCTTCTCCCCCCTCCACCCCTTCCCCTCCCCTCTCCCTCCAGTGCCAGTCGCAGTCTCCGGCCACCTATCCTGGGCCGAGAAGAGTTTCTTGCGCACACCCACACCCTTGTGCCCGCCCATCCTGCCAATGTCTCCACGCCCTTTCTCTCTCTCTCTCTCTCTCTCTCTCTCTCTCTCTCTCTCTCTCTCTCTCTCTTTGGAATTCTCTTTTCGAGTTTCTTTTTATAACAGTCTCCTGCTGCCAGTCTATTTCCCAAGGTCGGAGATGTGTATGTATGTGTATATATACATATACTGTGTGTTTGTATATATGTATATATATATATATATATATATATATATATATATATATATATATATATATACTTATATATACATATATGTGTGTGACTAATGTACGATCATAGTTATCTCCCTGTTTATCCATACTCTTATATACAGACCTCTCTCTCTCTCTCTCTCTCTCTCTCTCTCTCTCTCTCAATATTCTTATGAATCTTTCATATGAACATTTGTAAATGGATAAAAGGTCTGGATGTTCTTTTTCCTGTTGTCTGTCGGACACCTCTTTCTCTCTCTCTCTCTCTCTCTCTCTCTCTCTCTCTCTCTCTCTCTCTCTCTCTCTCTCTCTCTGAATACTCTTATGAATCTTTTATATGAACGTTTGTAAATGGACATATCCAACAAGAGGTCTGGATGTTCTTTAGCCTGTTGTCTGTTAGACATACGTCTCTCTCTCTCTCTCTCTCTCTCTCTCTCTCTCTCTCTCTCTCTCTCTCTCTCTCTCTCTCTCTCTCGTATATCTCCTGGTCTCACAGACAGGGTTCTTGAATCTATATTCCAGCCTCAGACTAATTCCGCGGAGGTTTTTCCCAAATCCAATTTCGTCCATAGGAATTTCTAGGTCAACAGTGACGAGTGTCTCTCTCTCAGGCCTTTGTCATTTTAATTTGTTGTCTGGTAGGGGAGGGGGTGGAAGGATGGGGAGGGGGTGGAGGGATTGGGGAAAGGGGGGTTTGATTTTGTCGAGGCTGTCTTTGTTACTAGCATCGTTGTTTTGTCGCTGTTGTTGCTGCTCAGTTGAATCACGTCTCATTTTAACATATGTTTTAGTTTTCTGTCAGAGAAAACTATTGAGATGGCAGTTTGTCCGTCCGTCCGCACTTTTTTTCTGTCCGCCCTCAGATCTTAAAAACCACTGAGGCTAGCGGGCTGCAAATTGGTATGTTGATCATCCACCCTCCAATCGTCAAGCATACCAAATTCCAGCCCTCTAGCCTCAGTAGTTTTTATTTCATTCAAGGTTAAAGTTAGCCATGATCGTGCGTCTGGCGCCGCTATAGGTGCCAACAACACGTGACACCACCTGGGCGTGACTGAAAGTTTCATGGGCCGCGGCTGAGAGTTTCAAGAGCCGCGGCTGAGAGTTTCTTACAGCATTATACACTGTACAGAAATCTCGATGCGCCGAAGAAACTTCGGCGTATTTTTTACTTTTTTTTTTTTTTTTTTATGCTCCTTAGCTTATTTTAATAACACAAGTCTAAGATTCTGTTTTTGGATAATTTTTTTATTATTTTGTTTCTGTTTGTGTCGTCTGTTTTCTAGATTATCGTACGTGTCACTAGTAGGACTTCGCCTAGAGTAATTACGTCTAGAGTAATTAGGAAAAAAGCTGAGAGGAAGTAAAGCGTTTTATTTAAGATTCCTAATCTTGCCAAAATTAATTAATTTACTGTGCACGGTGGTAATATAAATGGTAATAAATCTAACTTGATAATGAACATTTGCAAGTTACTACTACAACTACTACCACTACTACTACTACTACTACTAATAATAATAATAATAATAATAATAATAATAATAATAATAATAATAATAATAATAATGAGAATGAAAAGCCCCAGTAGTGTTAAAAATATTTATGTACAGAGTTATCGGTTTTCACTCTGTACACAAATATTTTCAACACTACTGTCTCCTTGTTTCAGTAATAATAATAGAACTATCCTTAAAACACGTAGTGAGAAGGAAACTTGAGTTACAGACACACGTGTTTCTCATGATTCTTGCGAATATGTTTTCAGTACTCAACTCTGAAAGGTCGTTTTGTAACCTACGCGTTTTTTTAGCGTAACTGTGGTTCATCACTATCATCATTATCATCATCATCATACACCCAAACAGTAGGATCATCAGCAGCTCGTCGAATTCCCTTCAAGCACACTCTACCAGTAACTTATTATATCATGCAAGCACTCCTGTGCTACCCAGATATTTAGGCATAAATATCCCTGTAAATCTTTCACTCCATATATCCAGCGCTTTCGAAGTCTTCTACTCCGTAGGGAAGTAGCGCCGTCCGTGCACCTCACGCGGTGAACTGTAGGCATTACTTAAGGTTCTTTGCAGCTTCTCGTCGGCCCCTAGCTGCAACCTCTTTCATTCCTTTTACTGTACCTCCATTCATTTTCTCTTTCTTGCGTCTTACTTTCCACCGTCTTCTAAAGGTTGTTCCAACATTTTATTTTCGGCGCTGAATGACCTCATAGGTCCCAGCGCTTGGCCTTTGGCCCAAATTTTATATTCCACTTCCAATTCCAAATTAGGGTCTTCTCCCTCCTTGTAAACCAGCTGAGTTTACAAATAGTACGTCTCAACCGCTTCAGCCTTTTTAGTTTTCTGTAAAACTAAACTATTGTGCCGGCTTTGTCTGTCTGTCCGCACTTTATTTTGTCCGCAATTTTTTCTGTCCGCACTTTTTCTGTCCGCCTTCTGATCTGAAAAACTACTGAGGCTAGAGGGCTGCAAATTGGTATGTGGATCATCCAACCTCCAATCATCAAACATACCAAACTGCAGCTCTCTAGCCTCAGTAGTTCTTATTTTATTTGAGGTTAAAGTTAGCCATAATAGTGCTTCTGGCAACGATGTAGGATAGGCCACCACCGGGCAGTGGTTAAAATTTCATGGGCCGCGGCTCATACAGCATTATAACGAGACCACCGAAAGATAGATCTGTTTTCGGTGGCTTTGATTATACGCTGTACAGAAAGCTCGATTGCGCTGAAGAAACTTCTGCCCATTTTTTACTTATTTTATATTTTTAATTCATTAGCGTTGAACGCGTACTCTTCACTGCCATAAAGGAGAGTTGGCTTGACAGTTCGTTTATACAGTCCAACATGGGACGTAAGTTTGTTCGGGAGAATGGAAGAGACAGGACTTACAAATACCATATTGAAAAGCGTTTCAGGATTATTTGATATTTAGAACTAGTAAAAACATGTGTTCTGGAGAGGATAATAATAATAATAATATAAGGGAAAATCAACTCAGGATTAGCAGAAACCTTCCTTTTACTTATTGGAATAATAATAATAATAATAATAATAATAATAATAATAATAATAATAATAATAATAGTGTAAGGGAAAATCAACTCGGGTTTAGCAGAAACCTTCCTTTTACTCATTGGAATAATAATAATATAAACAATAATATAATAATAATAGTAATAATAATAATAATAATAATAATAATATAAGGGAAAATCAACTCAGGCTTAGCAGAAACCTTCCTTTTCAATAATAATAATAATAATAATAATAATAATAATCTTCTATTTCTATAACGTCATCATTTTCATGTTCTCGCGTATACTGCATTTCAATCCATTACGTCTTTTTTTTTTATTATGCATATTTTCTTAATTAACGTAAAGAGAGTTATAATCAAGAAGCCCCGTCCCCACATCTCTCTCTCTCTCTCTCTCTCTCTCTCTCTCTCTCTCTCTCTCTCTCTCTCTCTCTCTCTCTCTCTAGGCTTAACTTCTCCACCCCACCTCTCATTCGCTCGTCATTTTTTTAATTTCCGGATTGATTGTAGGGCCACTTACCGTAATCGGTAGGCAAGTGGTAAGTGGCGGGGGTGGGGGGGGGCCACTCTTCATACCACCCTCTCTCTCTCTCTCTCTCTCTCTCTCTCTTTTGCCCTCCTTTTTCACAAGTACTTGGTTTTTGGGGAGTGGAGGGGAGGGGGCTAGTCTTAGCCTCTCTCTCTCTCTCTCTCTCTCTCTCTCTCTCTCTCTCTCTCTCTCTCTCTCTCTCTCTCTCTCTCTCTCTCTCTCTTGCCCTCCTTTTTCACAAGTACTTGGCTTTTGGTTTTCGTTTATAAAACGTTAAGGAATCCGGTTTTTTTGTCTTAATATCCTTCATTATCATCTTGCGCGCTCAATTTTTTCTTTTTAGTGCAAAACTATATTTTATTCCTCTTGTTTTATTATGCAAATCAGTCACAATTCGAAGCAGAGATTCGTTTGTTCTGATATTCTTTTGTAGAGAAAGTCGCCACACCCCGTGTTTATATACGTTTGTGTGTTTACACTTGAATTCCCAGCCAGAAATTTAATCCGTCAATAGTGACAGTGGAAAGTATTGCAGTTTTGTTTAGCGTGTTAAGGATATTTTGCTCTCTGCAAATGAAAGATTTTATTTTTAACAAATTTTGTTTGGCTATTCAAGGATATTTTGCTTCTGCTTGTAAATAAAAATTGTTTTGTAAAGTGAAGGTCATTCGCCTAAAGGTCAAGGTTCAGAGAGGCTATTACTCAGTAGCCCTTGTGATTAGCTACAAATCATTACTCTTTAGTGATTGCACTGTAGGCGTTAAATGGATTATGTTCTGTAGTGGACCGTTTCTTCTTAACTTTTGGTCTTTTAGTGAAAGTGGAATATCATTCCCATTACTGGGCTAAGACCATAAGTAATTCCTGTGATATTCTGAACAAATATCTTTAAAAAGAAATGTAAAATTTTGTATGGTAATAATCATAATTTTTCCCTGAAAAATACTGAATAAAAAGATATTATTACATGGGAAATATTGCACGGTCTCTTGATAACTGCTGTTATATATCATACCATACTTGAAATTAGGAGATGTACTTACTCATATCCTAAAATTTTTCTTTTTAATAAGTCTTTCATTTAATTAGTGATGTACCAGTGATAATATTTAAGTCTCGGGTGAATTATATATTTATTAATGAGTGAGAATGTAGTTTCTTCGGCGCAACCGAGCTTTCTGTACAGCTTATAATGAAGGCCACCGAAAATAGATCTATCTTTCGGTGGTCTCGGTATAATGCTGTATGAGCCGCGGCCCATGAAACTCTCAGCCGGCCGTGGTGGCCTGTGTTGTTGCGTTGCCAGAAGCACGATTATGGCTAAATTTAAACTTAGATAAAATAAAAACTACTGAGGCTAGAGGGCTGCGATTTGGTATGTTTGATGATTGGAGGGTGGATGATCAACATTGCAGTTTGCAGCCCTCTAGCCTCAGTAGTTTTTAAGATCTGAGGGGGGGGTTAGAATAAAGTGCGGACGGACAGACAAAGCCTGCACAATAGTTTCCTTTTCAGAAATCTAACAAAAGAATATATTACCGATTTGGGTACAGAATTTCGTGTGTGTGTGTGTTTGTGGGTACTTCCTCGGGATATTTTACGTTTATACTCTGTTTAGAAATTGTTATTGTTTATTTTACGGCAATTATTCTATGTCCACTTTGCTGTCATTCCGTTTAATGATTATTTTCATTCTTCTGTTCATTTTCGACGGAAGCTGTAATTACTGACAGATTAATCATTTGTCTCTTGACATTTTTAATTTTATATTTTTAACGTCAGTATTCTTTCATTCCTTCCTCTTTCCTCAATTATCACTGTCTTACAATTTTCTTGACATTATGTGCTGTTTTGGCCGCTGATGAACGATCATCATAGTCATTGTTACCATCATCATCATCATTATATCATTAGTACGATCATCATTACCATCGTCATTTTATCATTATTACGATCATCGTTATCGTCATTGTATCATTATTACAATCATCATTATCATCATCATTATATCATTATTACGGTCATCATATATCTTCATTATATCATTATTACGATCATCATTATCTTCATTATATCATTATTACGATCATCATTATCTTCATCATATCATTATTACGATCATCATTATCATCATTATCATATCATTATTACAATCATCATTATCATCATCATTATATCATTATTACGATCATCATTATCATCATTATCATATCATTATTACGATCATCATTATCATCATCATTATATCATTATTATGATCATCATTATCATCATTATCATATCATTATTACGATCATCATTATCATCATCATTATATCATTATTACGATCATCATTATCATCATTATTATATCATTATTACGATCATAATTATCATCGTCTTTCTTGTCTTTCTCTGCCGCCCCTCATCGTTCTCATTAACTGGCTTCATTCTCCGGCTCGCCTTCCAGACGCCCGTTTATTATGCTCACCTTTCCTTTTTCTATTAAGCTTCTGCCTCCTGCGCTTCTTCCCCTTACGTTGCTTCCTTCTGCGTCTTCTTCTTCCTCATCGTCATCATCGTCATCGTCGTCATCGTCATCATTACTTCATAATCATCATCATAATGACCTTTGTTCTCAGCAATGCTTTCACCTTCCGCTGCTGTCTTCGCTTCGGCTCTCTCTCTCTCTCTCTCTCTCTCTCTCTCTCTCTCTCTCTCTCTCTCTTTATACCTTCTTCATCTTCATCCTTCTCCTCCTCTTTCTTCTCGACCTTTTCCTCTTCCTCCTCCTCCTCGTCTTTCGTCTCCACCTCTTTCTCCTCCTCCTCCTCCTCCCCTTCTTCTTCTTCTTCTTCTTCTTCTTCTTCTTCCCCTTCCTCCCCTCCTCCTCTCCTTTCCTCTCGACCTCTTCTTCCTCCTCCTCCTCCTTTTCCTCTTCTTCCTCCTCCTCCTCCTTTTCCTCTTCTTCCTCCTTCTCCTCTTCCTCCTCCTCCTTCTCTTCCTCCTCCTCCTCCTTTTCACACTCACCCTTTCCTCTCTCCACCTCTTCTCGTTCCTCCTCCTCCTCCTCTCCATTCCTTCCCTCTCACCCTCTCCCTCAGCCGCCTCTCCCCTTCTCCTCACCCCGTTATCTCGGAGGTCAGGCTCCTCGAGCGAGCGGCGCCCCTGCGCCCACCTGATAACCCATTGCCTGAGTCACCTCTCGGATTGCCGGCAATTATTATAATGAGCGAATGAGGCTGATGCCTGATTGCCCACGTGACGTCACCCACCACAAGGCCTCCTCCTCCTCCTCCTCCTCCTCCTCCTCCTCCTCCTTTTGCGCTCTTTTAATTAGCGGGATTTGCGTCTGGGGACGTTTTTCGTTGCTGCTCATTTCTTCCCTCTTCTCTATTCTCGTTTTTTTATTTTTTTATTTTTTTGGTTTGGTTGTAGTAAGGTAGATTAGGCGCTATATAGCCTGTGTGTATATGGTATATGTGTATGTGTATATATATGTATATATACTGTATAAATATATATATATATATATTTATATATATTATATACTTATATATTTATGCCATTACATATAGTATATATCTCTATATATATATGCATATACTGTATATATATATATATATATATATATATATATATATATATATATATATATATATATATATATATATATGTGTGTGTGTGTGTGTGTGTGTGTGTGTGTGTGTAAATAAAGATAAAATCACGAAAGGAAACAGGAAGCACTGGAGTGCTGCGAGGCCTTTCGACACTACGTCCTTCACTTAGGACGTAGTGTCGAAAGGCCCTCGCAGCACTCCAGTGTTTCCATTTCCTTCGTGAATTTTATCCGTTATTTATATATTCATCACGTTCCATATTTTCGTGATTCAGTTATACATTATACATATATATATATATATATATATATATATATATATATATATATATATATATATATATATATATATATATGTATATATATAAGGTTCCATCGTTCATTAGTGTTCGTGGCGTGCGTGCAACAATTCATGCCGTCTAACACGTCTCTACTCCTAGCAACTCTTCCATCTGTCCGATGTCCTGCTCCTTTTCTTTATTATAAATGTATACATGTATATGCAGCCATTGTGCTTACATATCCAGATGATAGCTTATATTTTTATTAAGTCAGTTAACACACTATCTTACAATGGTGTATAGGCTACTCGTCCTTGACAACACAGTTATGTAGAGGTATA
>NC_089750.1:72674706-72677206 GCF_040412425.1 Macrobrachium rosenbergii
GGAGGAGAGAGAGAGAGAGAGAGAGAGAGAGAGAGAGAGAGAGAGAGAGAGAGAGAGAGAGAGTAGGGAGGTGAAGAATAAAAAAATATGATAGCGGAGAGATATTTGGAAGTGTTTAGAAATGAGAGTTAGGATAAAGAGAGAGAGAGAGAGAGAGAGAGAGAGAGAGAGAGAGAGAATGTAGGGAGGTGAAGAATAAAAATATAGGATAGGGGAGAGATATTTGGAAGTGTTGAAAAATGAGAGTTGGATAAATAGAGAGAGAGAGTGAGAAAAACAGGAATGACTGGAGGAAGAGAGAAAGTAGGGAGGTGGAGAATAAAAAGATAGGATATGGGAGAAATATTTGTCAGTTACGAGAGATGGGAATTACGTTAATGAGAGAGAGAGAGAGAGAGAGAGAGAGAGAGAGAGAGAGAGAGAGAGAATTGCAAAAACTTCCAAGAGGCCGTTTTTGGAAGCTGGTTCGATTACAAAGGTCAGTCTTCATTAACGAGTATAAATTGCGTCCAGTAATTCTTCCTTGCCCCCCCCCTCTCTCTCTCTCTCTCTCTCTCTCTCTCTCTCTCTCTCTCTCTCTCTCTCTCTCTCTCTCTCTCTCTCTTCCGTTAAAGATTATTGTTAATATATTTATCGTTGTCATATTTATCATGCGCTTAGAATAACTTTCTACCTTCTCTGTTTATCTTCGCGGGAACCTAATTTTGGTCGGTGGAAACTTTCTCTTGCATCTAATTATTCAAAATAATTTCTTTACTTAGTTCCACTGTGTAGACTTCTTACTGTAATTATCATACGGTCACGTTGGTGAATTATCGTACATAATTATCACGAATAATCCATGATTATGTTATTTTTTATAGTCTCATTAGCTTACTGAATAATAGTTATTTTCTTTACGATAATTACCCTAGAGTACCTTATCTTAGAACAGAAATGATTAAGGCCACCCCTTCTAGAAGTAATGCCTACAGTAGGCCTAGTGAAGCGAACTGTAGGTAGCACTAAAAGGTTCTTTGATAGCTAGTGTTTTGTCGCTCTGCTGTCCAACTCCTAGAAATTTTCCTCTTTTTTTTGTTGTGTTGTGATTCAGTGAGTTGACTGGAGTAATTTTCTATTATTTAGATGATACTGACCAATATACTGTTGAAAACGCTATTTTTCCTGTGTTTTGAAGTCTGCGGTTCATGAACTGAACGCTACCTTTGACCGTGACAAAACTAATAATAATAATAATAATAATAATAATAATAATAATAATAATAATAATAATAATAATAATAATAATAAGAGTGAAAGTAATTACCATATCGTGATGGTAAAATGGGTGAAATAGGTCGACAACAGTAGACACATACACACACATACACGCACAAACACACATATATATGTGTGTGTGTGTGTGTGTGTGTACTGTTCTGGACTAATTTTACCCATTTTACAATCATACACACATGTATACCGTATACATATGTTTGTGTGAGTATGCATATATATATATATATATATATATATATATATATATATATATATATATATATATATATATATATATATATATATATATATATATATATATAATATATATATATATGACTGGAATTATGTTCCCAATATTAATAATAATAATAATAATATGGCAAATACACGGCTCACGAACATTCAGATCCAGAGGTTTTGAAACTCGAAAGAAGAAGAAGAAGAAGAAGGAGGAGGAGGAGGAGGAAGAGGAGGATGAGGAGGAGGAGAAGGAGGAGGAGGAAGATGGAACCTCAACCCCAACCTTGGCCTCCTGATGCTAGCTGCTATCCAAGACGGAGAGAGAGAGAGAGAGAGAGAGAGAGAGAGAGAGAGAGAGAGAGACCTTTCCGCTTTCAATATTCGGAACCTCAAGTTACGCTATCATGATGTCCGCGTGCGGACGGAATGCCAATGCGGACGCGTGAAAGGAGCCGAGTAACGCATCCCGTAGGATATCGATCGCCAATTGATTTAGTGGCCACAGACGAAATATGCAAAAGGAGGTGGGAATTGCGATCACGACGGCCTTTCCAAAAGGATTCAGAATTCCCTATTTTTTTTTTTTTCTATTCCTGATTCCGTCTCGATTCTTATGGTAAACCGGTAGCTAGAGAGAGAGAGAGAGAGAGAGAGAGAGAGAGAGAGAGAGAGAGAGAGAGAGAGAGAGAGACTGTTCTACAGGATTTCTTCCTCTGAAATAGATATGAGAGTCTTCTATAGATGCGTCAATTGGTTGACGTATAGGAAATATACATAAATAATATATATATATATATATATATATATATATATATATATATATATATATATATATATATATATATATATATATATATAAAAGGAGATATATATATATATATATATATATATATATATATATATATATATATATATATATATATATATATTATATTCACTCTTCTTTTCAAAATGTGAAAGTCTTGATAAATCTTGAATGTATTTATTTGTATTTGTGTAC
>NC_089750.1:72679706-72682206 GCF_040412425.1 Macrobrachium rosenbergii
TTGAAACCGGGGGGGAGGGGGAGGGGGGGTTAGGTGAAGGCCCCAGTAGCGAATTGTCGGGTGTCTCTCCAGCTTGTTCATTAGCAGAGGGGCAAAATGACCCAATTTAATGACCTAATTTGCTGAGAAAGGCTCCCCCCAATTATATGGGGATTGGCCGAAGGCCCTCGGCATCTTAGCCTAATGGAAAGATAATTAATCAAAGTTTTTCGACAGGGTAAAGAGATGTGGCCAAAATTGAGTTTTCTCGGAAAGGGTTTGGTCCTGTGCGTGCGCGAGCGCAAGCTCTCGCGCGAAATTGGATGGGCTTTGGGCCGACACTGTGTGTGTGTGTGTACTTGCAAACAATATGAATGCCTTTAATTTTTATAATCATCTTTTTTTCCGAATATTTTCTTTATTGGTATTCAAAGATTGTCACGATTGTTAAACTCGGTGATTTATGGGTCTGTTTTTGTTAGCAAATGTGCTTATTTTATTCCTTTTATATTTTGCTTCACATTTGTATGTATTGCGTGAATCATTCAAGTTCTTTCAAAGGGGTTACTTTCTAAGTGAAAAGTAAGTTTTGAGTTCTGTAGGGAAGTTCTTGACTGATGCGATGGAGAACCCAGACTTCAGAACTTAATTTTATTTCCTTAGACTTTTCTAAAGCTTGCTGTAGGTTTTTATCTTTACTCATTTATTTATTCATTTTATATCTAATATTTATTTATATATTTATTTATTTACTTACTTATTTAATTTTGTCTCTAACAATGTACTTTTCTGGTTGTCGCCGTCTGTTGCCAATCAGTATTCCTTAAAAATCTTTCTACGAAAATTCGACAAAAGGTGGACTTTGGGACTTGCTACAAGCGATCAGATTTTGGAAGATGTCCGGATCTCAGTGATGGTCCTTTTTTTCTCTTTTTATGGAGGGGGAGCGGCATTCCTCAGCCTTGGCGGAGATTTGTGGTTACCGAACGCTCCCTTTTACCCTTTGTCAAGGTTTTGAACACCCTTGAACCCAGAATTTTAGCACGTTCTTAGAGATCGTTTTCAATTGCCATATATAATTCTATGTTGTATGTGTAATATATGATTAATATATATAATTATTATGTATTTTTGCCTGCGTTGTCTTTAGATTTTGCAGTTTGATCCATGATTTTTTTGAGGTGAAACAATTCTTAGATATTTTCAGAACCACCATTATCCAGGGAAATGTTTTGCTAGCGGTACACACACACACACACACACACACACACACATATATATGTGTATATATATATATATTTGTATATTTATATATATATACATATATATATATGTATGTATATATATATATATATATATATATATATATAAATATATATATATATACATATATATATATATATATATATATATATATATATATATATATATATACATATATATATATATGTATATATATATAAATATACAAATATATATATATACACATATATATGTATATCTATCTATCTATATATATATATATATATATATATATATATATATATATATATATATATATATATATATATATATATATAATGTTATAAACCCGTAGGAAGCGGTTGTGGTATTACGTCGAGAGAGAGAGAGAGAGAGAGAGAGAGAGAGAGAAGGTGGGGACAGACTCATGGTTTGATTAGCAACATGCTGCTGTGTGTGTGGCGTAGGCCTAAATGCAGTCTCGTGGCCTTGTCCTTGCTCTGAAGACCTCTCTCGCAAATAGGCCTACTTATTTTACAGGTACTAACATTCCTTTGCTAAGACTATTTTTCTTTTCTTTTTTTTTTATGTCACTGATTCACGGTGTCGGAGTTAATGATCAGATTACTATAATCTAATAATAATAATAATCATAATAATAATAATAATAATTAATAATAATAATAATAATTTATGTTCGTGGTTGGATATAGCTATTTCTGCTTCTGGCGTCCAGACGATCAGGCTGTGTGGAGAAACTGAGAGCATTGCTGAACTGTGCTCGATGGCTTTTTGCTACCCAGACCCGAATAAGAGAGGAAACAAGAGAACGGCAAGGTAATAGGGCAATTTTTAGCCCACGAATGAAGTGCTAGGCATTTCTGCCTCTTAAAAGAAGAGAGGTTATGGGATTCGGGAAAACAGAAGTTGGAGGAAAATTCCAAGGCTTGATCATCAAAATTTTGACGTCTCGTAAAGAACTGGTTGTCTCTGTGCTTTGAATAACATTGTGACTTTGTATTTCATTTAAATATGTATTATTATTATTATTATTATTATTATTATTATTATTATTATTATTATTATTATTATTATTATTATTATTATTATTATTACAGAATAATAGCTATTATCAGAAGTTACAGTATAATGATTGTTATTGAAATTATATTATTATTTTTATTATTATTAGAAGTGATAGCATAATGATTATTATTAGCATGATGATTATTATAATGTACATTATAAATATTATTGTACTATTATATAATGATAACAA
>NC_089750.1:72687206-72699706 GCF_040412425.1 Macrobrachium rosenbergii
AGAGAGAGAGAGAGAGAGAGAGAAAGAGAGACAGACAGACACACACACACACAGCGAGTTCCTGGAAGTGGCTGGGATCATCTCCTATAGGAACGTCAATCTCTCTCTCTCTCTCTCTCTCTCTCTCTCTCTCTCTCTCTCTCTGTATATTTATAGTATTCTCACCTCTCATATCTCCTTATTTTACTCACCTCTGTACCAGCCACTCTTTACCTTCTCTCTCTCTCTCTCTCTCTCACTCTCTCTCTCTCTCTCTCTCTCTCTCTCTTTCTGTACATAAATCTAACCTCTCGTATCTCCTTATTTTACTCATTCCTCCTCTGTTTAAACCACTCTTACCTTCTTCTCTCTCTCTCTCTCTCTCTCTCTCTCTCTCTCTCTCAAATCACGCACGCACAAACAAACGCACCCCACAAAGCGAAATATGTGGGCCTGCAATATGTGTGGAGGAGGGCTGAGCCGACAGACACTCCACATCCCTCAGAAATCCGGAGAAGGGGAAAGGTAAAAGTGTTCATTACTGCCGGGGAAGAACCGCGGACGTATAAATAAACCTCTACTTGTGTGACGCTCGCCGGACAAATAACCAGCCCGGCGGAAAGTCACCGGGCAAATAAAACCACACAGCCGAGTTCCGATTGTTCTCACTCCTCCTCCTCCTCCTCCTCCTCCTCCTCCTCCTCCTCCTCCTCCTTCTTGTCCTTGTTCTTTTTCTTCATCATCTTCCGTTCCTCCACCTCCTCCTCCTCCTCCTCCTCCTCCTCCTCCTCCTCCTCCTCCTCCTCCTCCTCCTCTTCTTCTCTTATTTCTTCTTCTTCTTTCGGTTCTTCTCCCTCTTCCTCCTCCTCTTCTTCTTCGTCTAGTTCTATATTCCTCCTCCTCCTCCCCCCCCTCTTTTTCTTCTTCTTTTTCTTCTTCTTCTTCTTCTTCTTCTTCTTCCATTCCTCCGCCTCCTCCCCCTCCTCTTCTTCTTCTTCTTCCTTCTATTGTTGTTGTTCTTGTTCTTCTTCTTTTTCTCCCCTTCCTCCACCTCTTCCTCCTCCTCCTTCTCTTCTTCTTCTAGTTCTTCTACGTCTTCTTGTTATCCCCTCTGTTCCTTCCACTACCCCTCTTCCGATTCCTTCCTCCTCCTCCTCCTCCTCCTCCTCCTCCTCTTCTTCTTCTTCTTCTTCTTCCCTCTATCTCTTCCACTATCCTTCTTCCTCATCCTCCTCCTCCCCACCCTTTATCCCTTCCACTACCATTCTTCCTCCTCCTTCTCCTACTCATCCCCACTTTATCTTTTCCACTACCCTTCTTCTCTCCCAGAAATCAGAGAGAGAGAGAGAGAGAGAGAGAGAGAGAGAGAGAGAGAGAGAGAGAGAGAGAGAGAGAGAGAGAGGGAGAGGGAGAGGGAGAGCCCCAGATTGACGTTCCTATAGGAGATGATCCCAGCCAAAAGAGGCATTTTGGGAGGCTATGAAGAACTTAGAAGAAAAGCATCATTGTCTTTGGTTTTATCGTTCCTCTTCAGGAGGGAGGAGGAGTAGGAGGAGGAGGAGGACCTAATTGTCCTAGGGGGGGGGGAGGGGAGGGGAGAGGGGTGGAGAGAGGTAGGTCCACTAAGGGGGTGGGATCCTGAAGTGTGTATATATATCCTTGGGTTTCTTTGTGTGACTGCTGATGAGGTTTCATTTAAAGGACTGAATCATCGATTTGGGAACTTCGTCCGTAGCTATATGTCTGTCTTTCTGTCTAATCTACCTGTCTATATATATAATACATATATACATTATATATATATACATATATATAATGTATATATAATATATATATATACATTATGTATATTATATATACATAAGTGTGTGTATATGTATATACTTTATATATCTATATATATAAACATTCAAGATGTAGGAGATTTATACATGTATATATATGTATATATACACATATATATATACGTAGATAGATATACATATACATATATATGTGTATGCTTCAAAAATTACAGCAGATGCACGTGACTTCAGTGTATAAGCGAATCCCATAGGAAAATGGGGAATTCGCTTATATATGTGTATATATACACATAATGTATATTATATATATTATGTATATATATATTATACATATATAAGTACACATACACACATACATACATACATGCACCACTTAAGTATTATTTCCAAGAATGCGAGGTATTTCACACAATAATTCTCGCTTCCCGCAGCACTCGCAAGCCTGTGCATACGTGTGTGTGTGTGTGTGTGTGTGTGTGTATGTATGTATGTGCGCTCTCTCTCTCTCTCTCTCTCTCGAGAGAGAGAGAGAGAGAGAGAGAGAGAGAGTTCCCCGGCGTGTACGCGTGTAGTAATAGCAATGCTCTCCATTGATCTTTGGGCATTATGACACCAAAACCTCCCGACCACAAGCACAATGATTACACCCTGGATGAAACAATAAGGACTTTAGTGTTGGCTTCCGCCCGAGAGTCCTAACCCTCCCGCAGCTCCGCCGAGGGACTTTGCCCCTTGGAGCCCGGTGCACTTAAGGTCGAATAATCGATAGGGCTCGCTAGGGGCGATGCGCGCCCCGTGGCGCCATCTGGCGGGTGTGTCGAAGCTAATATTGTGTCTTAATTCGGGTCTCGATGCCTCAATCTCGGCGCTCAGCTGCGGTCCCGATGTCAACACTTGAACAAAAAGAAAACAGAAGCCATTGTTAGCCCTGAGGAGACGACGAGGCGGGGGTGGGGGGTGCTGGAGATTGTGGGCGGGGGGAAGGAGGGTTGAGGGGGATGTTGGAGGAAGGGTGAAGATGGAGGAGGCGAAGGAGTAGGAGGAGAAGTAGGAGAAGAAGATGAGAATAGACGCACTCTTGAGAAATCTTTGCAATATCTTATCTTTTGTCTCATGAGAGAGAGAGAGAGAGAGAGAGAGAGAGAGAGAGAGAGAGAGAGAGAGGGAGAGAGAATCCTAAAGGTCTCCCCTACGAAGTACATCCTGTAGGATACTTCGAAGGACTTCTATCTTTCCTTAGGACATACCAGCCACCAGAAAAGGTACAGGACTTCCTTAGACACCCCTTCCCTCCCTCCCTCCCTCCCCCATCTCCCTCCCTCATCCCAAGTTTCCCCCAAGGGGAGGGGGGGTTAAGTTATCGATATTCATAGATTTATTATACAGCTTTATTGCGCTGTATTGCAGGGTTCATAGTTATGTCTGGGGGTTAAATCTCTTTTATAGGAAGGTATTTCGGGCCTTATTGGTAGTCATTGACTCGGGATATGCCGTTGCGTTTGCCGTAAATAGCGGGATTTACTTTGTGCCTGCATAATTGTTTGCAAAGCGACGTGGAAGTATAACGGAGTCAGATCAGTTTTCATGACGCGGAAGTAGCGGCGGGTTGATAACCATTTGATGACCGTTACTTTAATAACCGTTTGATAACCGTTACTTTAATAAACCGTTACTTGATAACCATTAATTAACCATTTGATAACCATTATAATAGCCGTTTGATAACCATTACTTTTAATAACCTGTTAACTTTAAACCAGTTTGATAACCGTTATTTGATAACCGTTTGATAACCATTAAATTGATAACCATTAATTGAATAACCATTTGATAACCATTACTTCAATAGCCGTTTGATAACCATTACTTTAATAACCGTTTGATAACCATTACTTTAATAACCATCTTATAACCATTACTTTAATAACCGTTTGATAACCATTACTTTAATAACTGTTTGATAACCATTACTTTAATAACCATTCGATAACCAATACTTTAATAACCATTACCTTTTCAAGGAAATTCATCGGGCTTTGTTAGTAGGGAGGCCGACGGCAGAGGCAGCATGGTGCCCTTATCTGCCCGAGGCTAAAGGAAGCTAGCAAAAGTAACTGAAATGATACAAAATATGATTGTTAATAGCCTTATTATCTATCATATTTTCAAGTGAATTCATCGGGATTTGTTAGAGCGGAGGCCGACGGCAAAGGCATTTTCTACCCCCAGGCGAAAGGAAGCCAGGAAAAGAAATGGAAAGGATTGAATAAGAATGAAAACTACAAGAATTGATGGAGCTTCTTCAAGAAACACGTAAATAGGGCTAGCGTCAACCAGGGGAGAGAGAGAGAGAGAGAGAGAGAGAGAGAGAGAGAGAGAGAGAGAGAGAGAGAGAGAGAGAGATTGTATCTATCTACGCTTGAAGTAGAACTGCAAATAACAATTATTGTCCGAGATCTTAAACATGTAGATTGTTTTATGATTGTTTCTCCAAAAACTCAGATTTACAGCTTCAAGTGACTCTCTCTCTCTCTCTCTCTCTCTCTATTAATATTGTCTACCCTTCTCTATATTTGGCTAAGCTTTCTCTCTCTCTCTCTCTCTCTCTCTCTCTCTCTCTCTCTCTCTCTCTCTCTCTCTCTCAAGCGAGCGTAATGGATATAACTATAAACCCCAAACTCAAGACCTTGGTTCCTCTCGCCCTCTCCCTCTCATCATCCGAGTTATCTTTTTCTCGCTGTGTTTCTCTTCCTGGTTATTGTAAACATTCATATTTACTTTATCTCTCCTCTGTCCACTTTCTGTAGGTCACTGTCCTTAGAACAACAGAGTATTATACGATACGTATCTTGTGTATCTATATATCTGTCCCTGTAGCACTGTAGGCATTCCTAGCTTTGCAAACCCCTTCTCATTCCTTTTACTGTACCTTCTTTCATATTCTCTTTCTTCCACCTTACTTTCAAGCCTCTCCTGACAATTATTTCGTGGTGTAATTGCGATCATTTCCTCCTGTTATCCCTTTCAGACCTTTTTACTCTCAGTTTCCCCGTCAGCGCTGAATGACCTCATAGGTCCCAGTGCTTGGCGTTTGGTCTAAATTCTATATTCCATTTCATTTTCTATATCTACTACTTATCTATCATTAACCTATTCAGCCTGCAATCTATCATGCACATTTGTCCATCTTTCTAGCCCCAGACGTCTATCCATCTATATACCCACGTATCCTTCTATTCTCAGCTAAGGATCTGTCTCCTTGGCTCCGTTAATCGACAGGACGTAATCCTTCAGGATCGTACGTACTACGAACTTCTACCAAAGGATGTGACAGGAATATAGATCAGAGACGGCAATTGTGACAAGTCACTATTTTTTTCACTGATTTTTTTTTTTTTTTTTTTTTTTTTTGCCATTTAAAAGATCGTGCCTCTTTTGTGGCTTAAATACAGATCAATTAAAACTTCAGAATCGTCTTGTTTCCCTGACACGTTCACACTCCAGCTGGTATCTTACGAACTCTCTCTCTCTCGCTTCCCAGATATTAAGGCTCTTCCGTTCTCACACCTTTTCCACTCCATCTGTCCGGTGTATGCTTTCTCTCTCAATTTTTTTTTAAATATTTAAAATCTCGAAAGATAAACCTTAGTTATTCTTAAAACCTTCTGAATGAGATTGATCTTTTTAGTTTCCTGTGAAAGAAAACTACTGTGCCGGCTTTGTCTGTCCGCCCTCAGATCTTAAAAACTACTGAGGCTAGAGGGCTGCAAATTAGCATGTTGATCATCCAGCAATCAGTCATCAAACATACCAAATTGCAGCCTTCTAGCCAAAGTAGTTTTTATTTTATTTAATGTTAAAGTTAGCCATGATCGTGCATCTGGCCACGATATAGACCAGGCCACCACCTGGACGTGGTTAAAGTTTCAATGGCCGCGGCTCGTGCAGCCTTATACCGAAAAAGAGAGATCTATTTTCGGTGGCCTTCATTATACGATCTACAGAAAACTCGATTGCGCTGAAGAAACTTCGGCGCATTTTTTTCTTGTTTGTCATAGAAGAGGATGCTGAAAGATAGATAAGGAGTGATTGAGGGATAGGCAGAAATAATGTGAAGGCATTATTAATAACGTTTCTCCTATAAACAAGGAGGAACGTTAGTAATAACGCCTCTGGCGTCGCCGCTTTCCCTCCCCGGTAACGGAACCAAATTCATGGGGAACTATGCGTTTTGGATGAACGACTTGGGAGAATGAGGCCCCAGAAGTTTACCCCCCCCCTCTCTCTCTCTCTCTCTCTCTCTCTCTCTCTCTCTACTAATATTGTGTACCTTTCTCTAATTTGGTTAATCTTTCTGTGTCTCCTACTTTTCTTTGTCTCGTCTAAGTTTGCCCCTCTCTCTCTCTCTCTCTCTCTCTCTCGACCAAGTGTAGCTTTCTATATTTCTCAAGTTCACTTACGTCTTTCTGTTTCCACAGAGTTTACTTCTCTCTCTCTCTCTCTCTCTCTCTCTCTCTCTCTCTCTCTCTCTCTCTCTCTCGACCAAGTGTAGCTTTCTATATTTCTCAAGTTCACTTACGTCTTTCTGTTTCCACAGAGTTTACTTCTCTCTCTCTCTCTCTCTCTCTCTCTCTCTCTCTCTCTCTCTCTCTCTCTCTCTCTCTCTCTCTCGACCAAGTGTAGCTTTCTATATTTCTCAAGTTCACTTACGTCTTTCTGTTTCCACAGAGTTTACTTCTCTCTCTCTCTCTCTCTCTCTCTCTCTCTCTCTCTCTCTCTCTCTCTCTCTCTCTCTCTGAAAACTTTCCATCTTCCAAACATGCGATTTGCAAGTTTAACTTGATCTTAGAGAGAGAAATTGTGGATATCCAAAATGAAGGGAGAGAATCATTGGTTATTATTATTATTATTATTATTATCATTATTATTATTATTATTTGTCAGGAAATAGATTTGAAGGCCCTTTGTAAATCACAGTTTAATGATTGATTGCGATTATGAAATTCGAGTGAATCAATAATTGGTTGTGAAAATATTTAGGTCTTTTTAGGAAAAAAATTACATTTTTTGGGGACAAAGATTACACACGCTATAAAAGAGGCCTTTTTAATGCAATATAAAGTATTCTAAATAAAGAAGAAATTTCTGAACAAAGATAAAGTATCATAGATAAAGTTAAGCGAGTTTTCGAACAAAGCTGGAACGATGGTGACGACGGATCAGTGTCGAATTGTCCCCGTAGGGGGGTGGCGCCATCAGTGCGCCTCATGCGGTGCACTGTAGGCATTACTTAAGGTTCTTTGCGGCTTGCCCTCCATAGTCCCCTAGCTGCAACCCCTTTCGTTCCTTTTACTGTACCACCTTTTATATTCTCTTTCTTCCATCTTACTTTCCACCCTCTCCTAACCATTGATTCATAGTGCAACTGCGAGTTTTCCTCCTGTTACACCTTTCAAACCTCTTTACTGTCAATTTCCGTTTCAGCACTGAATGACCTCATAGGTCCCAGCGCTTGGCCTGTGGCCTAAATTCTATATTTAGTTCAGTTCAGTATGGAATTTTGAAACTCGAAAAAAAAAATTGGGGAATGAATATATTTTTTTTTAAATATATTCTCCACACTGAAGAGGGAGCCAATTTGTGGAGTTTTTTTTTAGATATGGAACAATCAGTGTCATTGAGACGGATTGTTCGTCTGGAAAGTTATTCCTTCATTAGAAGCGGAATAAATTATTATAAATGAGTTATTATGAGTAAGAATAAATTATTATAGATAAGTTATAAATAAAAAATAAATTATTATAAAAGGTTATTATAAATAATATATTATAAAGTTATAAGAATAAATTTCTATGAATAAGTTATTATAAATAAGAATAAATGATCATAGTTACGTTATTATAAATAAGAATAAATTATCATAGATACGTTATTATAAATAAGAATAAATTATTATAGATAACTTATTATAAATAAGAACAAATTATTATAAAAAGTTATTATAATAAAAATTATTATGAACAAGAATAAATTATTGTAAAAAGTTATTATAAATAAAAATAAATTATTATAAACAAGAATAAATTATTATAAAAAGTTATTATAAATAAGAATAAATTATTATAGATAAATTATTATAAATAAGAATAAATTATTACAAAAAAGTATAAATAAGTTATTATGAATAAGTTATATTTTATTAGAAACAGAATAAGTTATTGACTAAAAACGCTGTTAGGAATCACCATTCTTGCTATAAATAATTTTTGAAGAGAGAAGAGGAGTAGGCCTAAGAAGAAGAAGAAGAGGGGGCTGAAATACAAATTATTAGGCCTCATTCCGACATAACAAGTTATAAAAAAAAAAAAGATTTACCAACCAAATGGGCCTTCGAGAACCTAGGAACGAAAAGGTATGATCGGTTGAGTTTTTTGTGGGGGGGTGTGGAGGGAGAGCGGAGAGGGAGGGTGAAGGTAGGGGAGGGGGTTGGGGTTGAGGAGAGAAAGATTGCCTGCCAATTTCAATGTCGCGCCTCCGAACGGTTTTCTTTTTCTCTTCCTTTTGTTTCTCTTTTTCGATAAGTGCGCCGACATGTGTTGATGGCGTCGCTGCTAAAAAAAAAAAAAAAAAAAAAAAAACTCTCCCCCAGAAAAAGACCCACCCCAAAAAGTGGTCAAAAGTGGCTCGCTTTGGACATTGTTCGCGCTGTTGATAAATTTAACGAGACCCCCGGGAATTTTAACATTTTTTTCATTTTCGTCTGACTTTCGTAGTTTCCGTATATTAGATGAAAATTTACTGTTTTATCGTGCATACCTGAGGCATACCTGTCTCCACAGGTATGTATTATGTATGTATGCATGTATGTATGTATGCTTACAATGTCAGTGATTATTTGTCCGGCAAGAAATGCGTTTAAAATAATACAGGTGGAAAAATCTTCTTCGAAGAAGATATGTTTAACAGAGGAGAATAAGTACATCATTAATATACTGTATATCGGTATTTCAGATTTATTTTTCTCTATATTTTCCTTTTGATTTCTGCACAGTAAAATCAATACATAAAAAAATTGAATCACTGGTTACTAAACAACATGGCCTTTTCCTCAACAGTTTCACTACTTCTGTTCCATTGAAAACAACCTAAAAAAGAAAAGTTCTTTGTATTTAAATTGTGTCCTCCTGATCAGTTCATCTCCTGTTTCCACCTGAGATGGTGAGAGCTCTTCAGCTTCTGGGTTTATTGTTTTATATCTGTGTTTTAGGTTTGAGGTTTAGTTTCATAGCGATCTATGTTCAGTGTCTAAGCCTAGTGTCTTCACCACATACTTCTATATTCAGACCCCTAGCCCAAGAATTTTCTCAGTATAAGTTTTTCAAATGTGTTGTTCTAGCCTAAATGCCTGAATATTAAAATATCATTTTTATTGAATGTGAAGCTTTGATTTCTTCGGTATTTATATCTTCAAAAATTTGCAAACGGACACAAGTTTTGTTTCTCGATCCCGAAGACATTTCGTCTTCCTTTGGAGCCACTTCTGAGTCCACGAAGTCTACAAGAGGTTCTCTGAGCGTCAGTCACGCTCAGCAGAATATAATTATTTGGATTTTTTCTGTTTTTTTTTTTTTTTTTTTTTTTTTTTTTTTTTGGAATTGTGACCCAATATTAGAGGAGTACAAGAAAGAGAATACGTTGGTGAATGGATTGAAAGTTTTTTTTTTTTCGTGAATTTAAAACTTTTATATTCAGGTAATTATGGGTTTAATTCGTCAAAATGAAGAGACTGAATGAATGGGTGGAATTGGCTGGCTTAACGTAAAATCTTAAACATTGACCGCAAGAAGAAGAAAATTGCTGTAGATAAAAACAAATGTTCATTGAAGTTTGGCAATCAACTGACGTAAATGTTTTGTCATTAGTAGTTCTCCATAATAGTGAATGAAAATCTTGCAGTCCGTCGAAGTAATGAATGGAATTTCAAGGTCACAGACTACGAGAGGCAATGGAATTTCAAGGTCATAGAATACGAGAGATGACGGAATTTTAAGTTCACAGAATACGAGAGGCAACGGAATTTCAAGGTCACAGAATACTAGAGGTAACGGAATTTCAAGGTCACTGAATACGAGAGTTCGAATGCTAAAGGTAATTAACAGCTTTGGGAGAGAGGAGTGCAAAGTGGAAAAAAAATATTAATAAAAGAAATGTCTTCTCAAGCGAAGCGAATTACAAGGGAGTAATTATGGGTGTGAAACACGATAAAAAAAAAGTTTTCGTAAAAATATCTTTATTTTTTTGCGTATAAAGTAAATATTATTGGTTAAAAAAGAGGCTTCAGAACCCAATGTATAAAATGAATATTTGAAATTGTAAGTTAATAAAACGTTAGATTTATGAAATTTGAGGAATTTTTAAAGATTTACTTATCCAAAGTAATCACTTGTGCATAGTACTGCGTGAGAGAGAGAGAGAGAGAGAGAGAGAGAGAGAGAGAGAGAGAGAGAGAGAGAGAGAGAGAGAGTCTTTTCACAAATAACATTCAACCCAATTAACAGGAAACTTTCAGATGATAGTACGTGAAGAGAGAGAGAGAGAGAGAGAGAGAGAGAGAGAGAGAATGTTCTGACAAGAAAACAAAATTGGCTCTCTGGATTAGAATGACAAAGAATCAACAGAGAATTTGAGATGAATCTAAACAGAGAGAGAGAGAGAGAGAGAGAGAGAGAGAGAGAGAGAGAGAGAGTCTTTTCACAAATAACATTCATTTACATATGAGTTACATAATAAAAAAAAGGATCAATTTCTCTCTTGCCTTTGGTGGGCAAAGACTGTGGTCAAACCGTTTCGGCGAAATAGGTCCTCGAGAAAAATGCGTCCCATTTCCTCCGTTCTGCGGCAGACCGGAAGCTCGAAAGTACCCGATTGCTTCCCGAAAAAGGAAATGGACGGAGGACAACAAACGAAATCAGACGAAGGAAAAAGAGGAAAAAGGAGAAGGAAGCAGAATGAACAGGAAATTTCGAATGATTGTAATGAAAGAGTTTGGGAAGAGTAAACTAAATATGCTGTCAGAGTCTGAGAAAGAAATACAATTGAAAGGAAACTTTCAGATGATAGTTAGTGGAGAGAGAGAGAGAGAGAGAGAGAGCAGCGTGAAGAGAAAGATAACTAATTTAGCTATTAGGATAAGAAGGGTATTTCAGGTGATTTTAAACGGAGAGAGAGAGAGAGAGAGAGAGAGAGATGGAAAAGAGTAATATGATAAGATAACAAAATTGGCCATGTGGATTAGAATGACAAAGAATTAACAGGAAATTTGAGATGAAGCTGAACAGAGAGAGAGAGCGAGAGAGAAAGAGAGAGAGAAGCGTAGTTTGAAAGGAAAACTGAATTAGCTATTAGGAAGAGAATGAATTAACAGTATATTCCAGATGATTTTAAGCGGAGAGAGAGAGAGAGAGAGAGAGAGAGAGAGAGAGAGAGAGAGAGAGAGAGAGAGAGAGAGAGAGAGAGAGAGAGTTGCAAGGAAAACTAAATTAACTGTATTAGGATGAGAACGAAAACTAACAGGATATTCCAGATGATTTTAACCTGAGAGAGAAAGATAGAGAGAGAAAGAGAGAGAGCGAGAGAGAGATAGAGTGTTCCTCGTTCTCTTTTGTTTTAAAGTTAAAGGCCTTCGGTGTTCCTGCCCAAGAAATATAGGCGAGAGGTTTTCTCAGAAAACAGTGAAATATAACGGACATTATCCTCTCTCGGGATGAGGAATAGACTTAATTTAGTACCGTTAGAGTGAGCAGCATCGGCCCCCTTTTGTGAGCGAAAGGAGACAGACAGACGAAAGGAAGAAGAAAGGAAGAAAGAGAGAGAGAGAGAGAGAGAGAGAGAGAGAGAGAGAGAGAGAGAGAGCTATTGTATTCTCTAGCGTACTGGTGTGGGTGGGAAGTCAAGAGATTGCTGGCATCTTATTACCTTCATATCAATTATTATTTTCTTCTTAATGTTATTTTTAGGAGGATTCCTGGATGCAGTTCTCCAAATTCACGCTTTTAGTTTTCCGCAAAAAGAAAACTATTGAGATGGCTTTGTCTGTCAGTCCGCACTTTTTCAGTCCGCCCTCAAATCTTAAAAACTACTGAGGTTAGAGGGCTGCAAATTGGTATGTTCGTCGTCCACCCTCAAGTCATCAAACATACCAAATTTCAGCCCTCTGGTCTCAGTAGTTTTTATTCTATTTAAGGTTAAAGTTAGCCATCGTGCTTCAGGCAGCTATATAGGATAGGCCACCACCGGGCCGAGGTTAAAGTTTCATTATACCGAGACCACCGAAAGATAGATCCATTTGCGGTGGCCTTGATTTTACGCTGTAGCGGCTGTACAGAAAACTCGATCGTGACGGAGAAACTTCGGCGCATTTTTTATTTGTTTGTCTCACTGACAATTATTCTTAACAACAATAAGTAATGCCAAATACATTAATTAATCTAATTTGTTCCTGTACATCGTGTTTGATCACCGACTTTCACTTACAGTTAAAATCGGCAGTGTTAACCACGTACTTTAATTTGTCTTTGTTGATCTAAGCCGTGAATTAGGTACCTGGTTGTTATTCTGCTGTTGTGGTTCGCGCCTTGGGATGGAGAGAGAGAGAGAGAGAGAGAGAGAGAGAGAGAGCACTAGACTAGTGAGTTCATTGCCCTGTCAAAGTGTCTA
>NC_089750.1:72704706-72757206 GCF_040412425.1 Macrobrachium rosenbergii
CTCTCTCTCTCTCTCTCTCTCTCTCTCTCTCTCTCTCTCTCTAAGGGCATCCAGCATTCTTTGACCACCTTCTGATTCCTAGCCTTAACTTCTTTACTAGCTTTCCTTCGTCTAGGGAATTTCCCTGAATTGCTCTGAATTCCCTGATTCCAGTATTTCCGTACGGTCAGCGCAGTTCCAGTTGGTGTTTGGAATGCTTTTACTTTGTTAAATTTTAATTCCATATTCTGCCCTATTAAAGGAACTTATCTCAATTTGTTAAAAATGTACACTTATTCCTAAATATGTTAAAATCTGTGAAAACAGAGTTTTCAGAATATTTACTTGTTTATACGTATTTATATTATTGGTGCTTATTGCATTTCTAGATTGTTTGCTAACTGCAAATTTCATGGACAAACTTCATAAGCAAATTATATAGTCTTTCCTATATAAGTGAGGGTCACTTTTATCATGAGATTTGGAAACACTTGTTCATGCGTACTTCCTAAGGCATATGATTCCTTGTGCATCTTATTCGTATTTTTGCATTTCCTAACAATTAATGTTTGCTTGTCAATGTGCGTTTTTATGACCATAGAAAAAAATGGCTTCGAAATCGTTAAAATATAGCCTATCCCTTTTTCTATCCTGAAACAATTTTTGCCATAAGTAATCCCTTGTCGGTTATTTTTCCTTAAAAACAAAATTTTTAGCATAAAATCAATATTCCAGTTGCTCTTTAAGACAGCTAGAGGATATATGTTAAGATTTTTTTTTTTTTTTATAATTTCATGAATAAAATCTTTTACCTTAAATTAATTCTTACTGAGGGAATTTCAGTGGCAGGAAATATGTAAGATTTTATTTCTTATAAATAAAATCTTTTGCGTCTTTCTTACTCAGATTATTGCAGTGGTAGAAAATACTTAAGATTTTGTTTTTTTTTTATAATTTCAGGAATAAAATATTTTGCTTCATTATTACTGAGGGAATTTCAGTGGCAGAAAATATATAAGATTTTGTTTTTTTATATAATTTCAGGAATGAAATCTTTTGTTAAACTCTTACAGAGGGAACTTCAGTGGCAGAAAATAGTTAAGATTTTGTTTTTTATAATTTTAGGAATAAAATCTTTTGCTGAATTCTTACACAGGGAATTTCAGTGGCAGAAAATGTTTAAGATTTTGTTTTTATATAATTCCATAAATAAAATCTTTTGCTGAATTCTTACATAGGGAATTTCAATGGCAGAATGTTGCAACAAATACCCGAACCTGTGTTCCAGCCTACACCTGTATTTCAGTCAACAGGAAGTCATTTTATTGTATGTGTATTAGAAAACTTTTTTTTTTTTTAGGTCAAATCCCACTTAGTATTCATCTGAAGAGACCTTCTCTATACAAAAGGTCTGTTATACACTGTAGAAGGGAGGAATATATGGAAGACTCACTTTGAAGTGGGCTGCGTCACACTAACGACGCACTTAGGCTCTTCGGATAATTGAAAACTATTGTTCCGGGTCCATTTTGTTGACATAATTGAACAGGATGTTTCTTGCGGCAGAATTATTCAGTAAAATGTAACATTTTGGTCAAGATTACGTAGGGGGTTAGTGCTGTCAGTGCACCTCATGCGGTGCACTGCAGGCATTACTCAAGATTCTTTGCAGCAGCGTGACTTCGGCCCCTAGCTGCAAACCCTTACGTTTCTTTTACTGTGCCTCCTTTCATATTCTCTTTCTTCGGTCTTACTTTCCACCCTCTCCTGACAATTAATTCATAGTGCAACTGAGAGGTTTTCCTCCTGTTACACCTTTCAAACCTTTTACTGTCAATTTCCGCTTCAGCGCTGAGTGACCTCGTTGGTCCCAGTGCTTGACCTTTGCCCTAAATTCTATATTCAATTCAATAACGATTAATGGTTATAGTATTTATCTTATTGTATTACTTTACATCGAAGGAACTCCATGACTTTTGCGTAAAGGGTTGTATAGAATTCCTTTTTCCCTTTGTAAGCTTATTTTTGCGTATATACGCGCATAATTACGTTTATTTTTGCGTATATACGCGCATAATTACGCTTATTTTTGCGTATATACGCGCATAATTACGTTTTCTGGATATCCAGGCAAAAATTTTATCAAAATCGCTCCGGAAATGCTAAAATATTTCTTTAATAATTACTGTTGTTCAGCATTGTTGTTGCTGTATTTTGGCCGTTGGCGTAACAACGCAAATGTTATTGATGTCTATCGCTAATTTTTAGTGCACGCCCGTGTATTAATAAATGTTTTGTTATGCAGTGTATTCAGTTTTATTTGAAAGTACATTTTATGGGGGGGAACTTGAAATGCGAGTTCTATACATTTTAACCTTCGCTGATTTTTTCTATTTTATTTTCAGCTGTTATAACACTACTTTAGGTAATCACAATTCTAACACACACACACACATATATATATATATGTATGTATATATATATATATATATATATATATATATATATATATATATATATATATATATATATATATATATATATATTTTATATATATATATATAAATATATATATATATATATATATATATATATATATATATATATATATATATATATATATATATATATATATATATATATATATATATATATATATATACATATATATATATATATTTATATTTATATATACATATATATATGTATATGTACTGTATATATATATAATAAATTTCGAGTGGATCTTGTTTGTCCTCCCCCGGGTTACAGTAGGGAAGACATGACACAGCCACCCCACCCCCTACGTAAGAATTAATCATTTATTTTTGAAATACTTAAAGGAAAAAAGCATTCTTTAATATTCCCACTAGCTGTCTTCAAACTCAACAAACAAACGCGATATGATGGCAGTATAAATCACGCAATGTGAGAGTCTTTGCGCGTACGCGCGCGCGCGCTTGCAGTTGCTTGCAATGTGTCAGTGGTTGTCAGTGGTTTAATTACGTGTCCAGATGTGTCATTTCTATAGATCATTTTTCTTCTTCTTCTCTTCTTCTTTAAGATCATGACACTGAGTGACCTCGGTCGCCCTATATCGTGGATTTGGTCCTTCATTCATCGCTGTCCTTCATTTATTACCGTCTTTTGTTCTTCATTTATCACTGTCTTTTGTTCTTCATTTATCAATGTCATTCATTCACTCCTGGCCTTCATTCATTATTGTCCTTCATTCGTCATTGTCGTTTATTCGTCATTGCCCTTCATTCGTCGGTGTCCTTCACTCATCACTGTCCTTCATTCGTCGGTGTCCTTCATTCATCACTGTCCTTCATTCGTCGGTGCCCTTCATTCGTCACTGTCCTTCATTCCTCTCTGTCATTCATTCATCAATGTCCTTCATTCGTCGGTGTCCTTCATTCATTAATGTCCTTCATTCGTCACTGTCCTTCATTCCTATCTGTTATTCATTCATCAATGTCCTTCATTCGTCACTGTCCTTCATTCATCACTGTCCTTCATTCATCACCGCCCTTCATTCATCAATGTTCTTCATTCGTCACTGTCCTTCATTCATTAATGTCCTTCATTCGTCACCGTCGTTCATTTATCAATGTCCTTCATTCGTCACTGTCCTTCATTCATCACTGTCCTTCATTCATCAGTGTCCTTCATTCGTCACTGTCCTTCATTCATTAATGTTCTTCATTCGTCACCGTCCTTCATTTATCGATGTCCTTCATTCGTCACTGTCCTTCATTCCTCTGTGTTATTCATTCATCAATGTCCTTCATTCACAATGTCCTTCATTACTCTGTGTTATTCATTCATCAATGTCCTTCATTCACCAATGTCCTTCATTCGTCACTGTCCTTCATTCCTCTCTGTTATTCATTCATCAACGTCCTTCATTTATCAATGCCCTTCATCCTTCACTGTCCTTCATTCATTAATGTCCTTCATTCGTCACCGTCCTTCATCTGTCAATGTCCTTCATTCGTCACTGTCCTTCATTCATCAATGTCCTTCATTCGTGGATGTCCTTCATTTATGAATGCCCTTTATTCGTCACTGTCCTTCACTCGCCACTGTCCTTCATTCTTTGCTGTTATTCAGTCATTGCTGCCCTTCATTCATCATTGTCATTCATTCGCCACTGTCCTTCATTCGTCAGTGACATTTGTCCTTCATTCTTCACTGCCCTTCACTCATCACTGTCCTTCCTTATTATAATCCTTGGTAAATGGTATGCCTCTGTGTAACCTGTTTTTTTTACGAACAGCTCTGAATACTTTCCTTTTGTGTATGCGTTATTTAATCTCGTTTCCCTAAACCCACGACTCTCTCTCTCTCTCTCTCTCTCTCTCTCTCTCTCTCTCTCTCTCTCTCTCTCTCTCTCTCTCTCTCTCTCTCTCTCTATAAGTTTATATAATAAGATCTCTCTCTCTCTCTCTCTCTCTCTCTCTCTCTCTCTCTCTCTCTCTCTCTCTCTCCCTCTGAGTTTTTATAATATGATCTCTCTCTCTCTTTCTCAAAGTTTATATAATAAGATCTCTCTCTCTCTCTCTCTCTCTCTCTCTCTCTCTCTCTCTCTCTCTCTCTCTCTCTCTCTCTCTCTCTCTCTCTCTCTCTTTCTCTCAATTTATTTTTATATCTCTCTTTCTCTCTCTCTTTGAATTTATAATTATAATCTCTCTTCTCTCTTCTCTCTCTCTCTCTCTCTTTGAATTTATAATCTCTCTCTCTCTCTCTCTCTCTCTCTCTCTCTCTCTCTCTCTCTCTCTCTCTCTCTCTCTCTCTCTCTCAAGGACCAGAGATAAACGTGCGCTGTTCATATTTCACAATGGCGCGCGAGAGAGAGAGAGAGAGAGAGAGAGAGAGAGAGAGAGAGAGAGAGAGAGAGTGTTTGGACAGTTTGTAATTTTCTTGTATAAAGGTTTCCCCCATTGTGTTGTCCGAGTCTGTAATGCGAGTTTAGTCCTCTAACCCCCGCACCACCATTCCCCCACACCCCTCCCCCATCCCCCCACCACTGCAATACGTGTAACCACATTTCTCTCTCTCTCTCTCTCTCTCTCTACTCTTTACAGCAACCAAGGTATGCATTTAGATCATTTCTCTCTCTCTCTCTCTCTCTCTCTCTCTCTCTCTCTCTCTCTCTCTCTCTTCTCAGTACACTCTCAGTAATTACTCTCTCTCTCTCTCTCTCTCTCTCTCTCTCTCTCTCTCTCTCTCTCTTCTCAGTACACTCTCGGTAATTACTCTCTCTCTCTCTCTCTCTCTCTCTCTCTCTCTCTCTCTCTCTCTCTCTCTCTCTTCTCAGTACACTCTCGGTAATTACTCTCTCTCTCGCTCTCTCTCTCTCTCTCTCTCTCGGTAATTACTCCCTCTCTCTCTCTCTCGGTAATTACTCCCTCTCTCTCTCGGTAATTACTCTCTCTCTCTCCCTCTCCTTAATAATTTATAAAGCTACCTATATCAGACGTAAATAAAAGAAGAGGTAAAAATAATGAGGAAAGGGCAGGCAGAAAAAACAGAAGAAATAGAGAGACCATATTTTGGTTCAAAGCCGGATGCGCGGTAACGAAATATCTTAAGAATGGAAGAACGGATTTGAATGTATCTGGGTAAATCCACTGATCGTTTTTAGCTTTTTTTCTCGACTGTCTGTGATCGAGATTCTGCGGTTTTTGTCATCCCAGAAACTGTCAGTCATTGTCAAGTTTCCTTAAGTGTAAGAAACCATTACCTTAAATTTTTTTTACCATATTCTCATGTTGTATACTTATTCATGTTGTATACTTATTCATCTTGTATATCCTATTCATGTTGTATACTTATGCCTTGTCGGCCTGGCAACGGTATGCTGTTTATTTTCTAAGAAACAGACCTCAAAAAAAATTTTACCAAAAATGGAAGTAAGACTGATAACATAAGGTACGATAGAAAAGAGCAGTGTGATTTCAAACTAAGAATAAGGTGTGTGGATCAACTGTTTGCTGTGAAAGACTTAGGCGAGAAGCTTGAAAGTGAAGGGTAAAAACCTTTGTGTGGCAAAAACTGGACCTAGAGAAAGCCTATGATAGAACTTAATATAGATATGTGGAAGCTTGGGAGCCATTGATTAAAGAATCTCTTCTTGAGCTTGGCTGGGATTCCAGGTACCCAGTTTTATAAGAGATACCCTCCTCATGTTTTCCGCAGAGGTCAGGTCATTTAGTGATGGTAGGATGGGAGAAGAGGTGAGTTTCAGAATAAATGAAGTAAGGAAGGTAACAGTGTCTGTGCAAGAGATTGGGAAGAAACTTGGAGTGTCTACTGAAGCTAAAGTATGAATGTATATGGTGGTTTCTGAGTCAACTCTCCTTTATGGAAGAAAAGTGTTAACGTTGAATGCTGATGGAATAGAAATGTTGAAGCTGTTGAGATAAATTATTTGTGTATTATCTGTGACTTGAGGAGAATTAAAAGGGTGCCAGATGTTGACTTGGGTAAATAATTGTGAAAGTGGACAGCATAATTGTAAAGATAAATCATAAAGCTGTGAGACGATTTAAGCGTGTCAAAGGAACAGAGAATGGTCTGATGAAACAAAAAAACAAAAAAATTAAATTAAAGTTCAGAAGTAGCAAGATGGGAAGAAGGAAGACATATAGAAAGTGCTGAATAAATGGAACGAAAAAAGTATTGGAAAGGAAAGCCCTTGCTATTATGGAAGCCCGAGAACGCGTGCATGCAAGATAACGATAAATTGCACCGTGTGTTAAAGGTGTTTGACGCGCTGTTGATGAGCCATCCGTATAGGTGTATGAAGCAGCTAATTTGGGTGACGTTTACAGCACGGGAACCTCATTTACTTTAGCAGTTAAATTGTGGATGTGGTAGGGGCCGTTGTTACGGTTTTTCTAAAGCCACTCGCTTTTAGCGCAAACGGCTTAATGTTAAAAGGAGGAAAAATACTATAATATATATATATATATATATATATATATATATATATATATATATATATATATATATATATATATATATATATATATATATATATATGTATACACACATGAACAAATGAGTCACCAAAATGTCGTGTAACTAAAATAAATTCATCATTTCTTGTCAGTTAGAGAAGATGAATATAAACATACATATATATATACACACACACATACATTCATATACACATAAATCTCTGAACTGCGTATCGGTTTTATTCACTGACAATCTTGTGAAACATAGAGCGCTTTTAAAGGAGAGAGCAAGAGAGTAGTGGGAAGGTTGAGAGAGAGAGAGAGAGAGAGAGAGAGAGAGAGAGAGAGAGAGAGAGAGAGAGAGAAATTCCACTCTCGTTTTGGAAGTTCATACAAGCATAAGTTTCCGGGACGAAAGGTCAGAGGTCACTGAGCAGAATGGCAGGTCAGACTAGTTTGGGTATGTGTGTATGTGTCTGTGTGTATGTACAGTGTGTATGTGTGTAGCCGTGTTTGCTTTTGATGGGCCGCTAATAGACTACACAGCCCACTGGAAATAATTGCTAACGCAGATGTTCACAAATCTCTGTCTCTACAATGTTGACGCGTCTTTCTGTGCGTATGAAATGTGTGTATATATATGTACACATACATTTGCACATTATAATGTACGCATTTCATTTGTTAATATTTATACTATTTTAAGTATATCCCTTTTGCGAATTAATACTGACCTCATATACATCAGTATGGTAACAGTACTGCTACAGATAAAGTGTGTTGGACCTTTCCATATATATATATATATATATATATATATATATATATATATATATATATATATATATATATATATATATATATATATATATATATATATATATATATATATATATATATATATATATATATATATACATATTTATATATATATATATATATATATATATATATATATATATATATATATATATATATATATAATATGCATATATATGCACATTTATATATATATATATATATATATATATAATATGCATATATATGCACATTTATATATATATATATATATATATATATATATATATATATATATATATATATATACATTAATGAGAAGTCTTTCCATTAGAATGTTTACCTGAAGGGGATACTCTTCATGGAAGCCAAAATTAAGGAACTTGGGCAATTTTCTACTGTTTTTGGTAAAGGCAAACCCGTATTAGGAAGATGACACACTATCGAGTAATATAATGATATATTCGATGACAAATCTATCTGTCATTCGCGTTTGGCTTCGATTATTGGCATTTTGGCTTCGTCCACCTTCCTCTCTCTCTCTCTCTCTCTCTCTCTCTCTCTCTCTCTCTCTCTCTTCCTTTGTCTTCAATTTTGGCTTCCCCCCGAGTCGCCTAGTCCAAGGCGCAGCCCAGTCATGAATTTTTTTTTTGGGGGGTGGGGGGCGACGGGCCAGGACCAGCTGGGCGGAAGTGAAGGAAATATAAAAATTCCTTATTATATTAATTCTCATTATATTGTATACTTCCTCATACCGGTCCTTTGCATTTTTTTCTTCTCTCTTTTATTTCTTTTTATCTGTTTTCGAACGCTGTCGATGTTTCTACATTAGCATTCATTAGTCCAGTGACTTCGATCAGCGGCATTATCTTCAGGGCGAAATTTACAGGTATCAGTGGAAAAAGTATGATGATATTAGAAAAACGTTGCATCTCGAGGTGCCACGTAGTGTATTTACACCCCTTTCCCCCATTGGCCAGGCTGGTTTCAGTACATCGAAAAGCCACGCCCACCGCGTACGTTTATCTACAAAATCCCGCCGAAATAAATCCTACTCTATCAATCCGACCGCATTATCGACATCACTCTATCATTATTCGAATGTCAGCACGGAAATTAATCACCCTGTAATCACATTTAACATTTCACACGGGATTACCGAGCGAGGGAGCACCGCCCCTTATCGTGACGTCACGGAGGGGGCGGGTCCCTTATTCATCGGGGAGCCAATCAGCTGCGAGCATCTTCTGGCAAACGTTTCACGGGGATTGATTCGTGGACGTTGCCGGGACGTAGGACGAGTTTGAGAGTGGGGGCGAACGCTCCTTTCAGGGTCTTTTTACCTTTGCCGGTGATTATTCAGGTCCTTCCAGAATCTTATCTAAGTTGATGTAAGTCCTTCTTGGAGGGGGTTCAAGGTACGCAGAGACTGTAGCAGTTTTATTAGCTTTTTTTTTTAATCTATTTTCATTATTTTATGGGACTTTTTTCAGCATGAGATCGTATCAGTACTTACTTTATAAACGGCTATATAGGAATAAGGAAATGAAATATTTACCCCGTTTTTAAACTTCAATAATAATACCAGGCAATTTCTTCTCTTTTTTTTTAAATCCTGAATAATCTGGCAGTTGATCTTATTCATTATACAATGAAAAAGATCTGAAATGCTTTCATTATATAATTAAAAAAGGTCTGAATGACTTTTCATTATACAGTGAACAAAATCTGAATGGCTTTTCATTATGCGATAAAAAAGATCAAAAAAAGATCCGAACGACCTTTCATTATACAATAAAAAAATCTGAACTACTTTTCATTATATAATAAAGAAAGATCTGAACGACTTTTCATTATACAATTAAAGAAAATATCTGAACCACTTTAAAACTCCAATGCTTTATTTAACAAAAACCCTGTTTCTCGTGCCGACAAATCATGAAGTTGCTGCGGTGACTTTTATTATAGTCTTCTATTCTTTTTAAAAAATCGCAAACAAAAAGACTACAAAAATAAAAGAAAAAAAAGACTTAATAGTTTACAAGGCGATGGAGGTAATTACGCCACGGCTATTCATTGTCACACGTGGGGTTTAAAAGAACTCACTTCGGAGAAGAGAAAAGATCGCTTGATGCTTCATTGCAAAGTATTTATAATGAAGTACGTATAATGACATTGTATTTGAGAGGTGTGGGATGATGCACACGCGTCTGATGATACAGACATTGTGGCCTCTCTCTCTCTCTCTCTCTCTCTCTCTCTCTCTCTCTCTCTCTCTCTCTCTCTCTCTCTCTCTCCATTTATTTTTGTTTAAGATCTTGCTTTTCTCTGGAGCAATGCCTTGTTGAGGGAAAGAGTTTACTGGAGAGAGAGAGAGAGAGAGAGAGAGTTTATATATATATATATATATATATATACGAATGTATGTTTATATATATATATTTATGTGTGTGTGTATATGTGTATGTATATTATATGTATATATGTGTGTATGTATGTATATATGTATGTATATATATATATATATATATATATATATATATATATATATATATATATATGTATGTGTGTGTTTATGTATCAGAGAGAAAAGAGAGAGAGAGAGAGAGAGGCTCCCCTCCTTCTCCCCATCCCCCGTGCCGTAAATGTTGCACGCATCTCCCAGCGGGTTCTTTTGGGGCCGAAGCACCAATTCATTTGGGCGCTCATGCAGAGAGGTCCTCTGACACGGCGTGACACGAAAGCAACTCCGCTTTAAGAAGAAGAAGAAGAAGAAGAAGAAGAAGAAGAAGAAGAAGAAGAAGAAAAAGAAGAAGAAGAAGAGCAACAGCCGTCGTCCACTCAGATACAGAACAACATCTGCGTTGTTTACCTGCGGGTCGTTGTTGTTTACTCGCCTGGTTGTTGTTTTGCATCCCATCTGCGGAACAAAATTCAATTCTAGGGTCTGTACTTTGTTTGGTGGGAACAGATTCGCTCTTTAATGCGATGGACACACACACACACATATATATATATAAATATATATATATATATATATATATATATATATATATATATATATATATATATATATATATATATATATATATATATATATATATTTATTTATATATATTATGTATACAAATCACGAATCTCTCTCTCTCTCTCTCTCTCTCTCTCTCTCTCTCTCTCTCTCTCTCTCTCTCTCTCTCTCTTCTCTCTCTCCATATATATATATATATATATATATATATATATATATATATATATATATATATATATATATATATATATAATATAATATATATATATATATATATATATATATATATATATATATATATATATATATATATATATATATTCAACAGGCGGAGGTTTCTCAAAACTCAGTAATATAATGAAGGCAGGGAAGGGAAGCACACCAACAGGTCAAAAAAGTCATATTTATTCAATTGCAACGTTTCGAGGCCAACCAGCAGGCATCATTTTCAAGCTACAAGTAATAATACCTAATTAGTACAATAAAATTAAGTGACAAATATTAAAATACACAATATAAATTACATTAAAACAAGCGAAAAAAATATGAATAAGGACCAACCGTTGAGTATGGAGGCAGAGGAAGGACTGACCAAAAACGTAAACAGTTCACGAGAGATAAAGAGGTGTAGACGTGGCAATTGAATAAATATGACTTTCTTGACCTGTTGGTGCTTCCCTGCCTTCATTATATATATATATATATATATATATATATATATATATATATATATATATATATATATATATATATATATATATATACATATATATATATATATATATATACATATACAATAATATTAAAACACAGAAGGAAGTGTATTTTATCTAAGGAAATAATGTTTCCCAAATGTCTAAGACCTACATCGGCCTTAGAAAAAGACAGGCCGAGCTATTATGTTATAATACTCTTTAAGAGGATTCCGGCCTATATAGAAGAATAATAGTCTACTCTCTAAAAGAATTCAGGCCTGTTGTAGGCCTATATGGAACATTACAAACAAGTAAAAAATGCGCCGAAAAGATCTATCTTTTGGTGGTCTCGGTATAATGTTGTATGAGCCGCGTCCAGTGAATCTTTAACCACGGCCCGATGGTGGCATGTCCTATATCGTTGCCAGATGCACGATTATGGCTAACTTTAACCTTAAATCAAATAAAAAGTGCTGAGTCTAGAGGGCTGCAATTTGGTATGTTTGATGATTGTAGGGTGGATGATCAACATAATTTAATTTCACCGAAGATCGGATAAATAACTAAAAAAATTATTGATGATTAGATTTTTACTTTACAAATAAGGTCTGGCTCACTATGAAAGTACTTCTTTTGTGTGAGAGTCACCTCATTGGAAAGCCCCTCCTTTCTTAAGTGCTTTCCCCAAAAAATTGATAAGTAATATTTTACTTTACAAGTAAGGTTTACCCTACGATGAAAGTAGTTTTTTTTATGTGAAAGTCTACTCCTTAGAAAGTCCTTCTTTTCTTAAGTGCTCTCCCCGATTGGAAAGTCTTTCCTTTCTCAAGTGCTTTCCCCAAAACCCGTGCTTTCTCTTTATTTTGAGACGTGTTTATCTTAACCAGAGGAGAAGAGACTTAATCCAATCATACAGTTGCTTCTCTCTCTCTCTCTCTCTCTCTCTCTCTCTCTCTCTCTCTCTCTCTCTCTCTCTCCTTCTAATTACCTTATCATTGGAGTCAGTCAGAGTACAAGAAAGTATGATAATAGCTCCTTTATTTACTAAAACACCCCTTTACGTGATGCATTCAGGCGACGCTTATTGGGATTTTAAATTAAAACTGAAATCACAAGGGTACTCCTTCTTGCCTGCGGTTGGTGGAAGGGTGGGGGGGAAGGGGGAGTTCTTTCACATATTCGGAATAAATCCATAGGAAACTCTTTAATGATTAACTAGTGATTTTTGACATATTAAAGGAGATAGCATTCTGTCGGTCTGCTACCTGAGAGAGAGAGAGAGAGAGAGAGAGAGAGAGAGAGAGAGAGAGAGTGAGATATAGTAGACGAGAAGAGAATGGATCTGACTCATGTGCTCTTTTGCACGACTCTCTCTCTCTCTCTCTCTCTCTCTCTCTCTCTCTCTCTCTCTCTCTCTCTCTCTCTCTCTGGTGTGGCACGGTGCAATAATTGACGAAACTACTTTTTCCATTTTGCTAAAATGACGCTGCGGAGATTCAATATATGTCAATAATGTGTCAATGCTACATTGCAGGAATGGGAATTTCTGTATTATATATTTTTTTTTATTCTAAGAACCGATTCTTATAATTCATAAAATATGAGTCTGTCTAGTTTCTTTTGGTCTTTATAAATGAATGAAGGCATGAATGAATTCGCATTTGGTGTTTGTTGAATATGATTCAATACAGGAAGACTTTTCAAACATCCCTATTTATATTTCCTTCATAATCTCTGCTCCGTAGTGAATGGAGGGGCGGGGTTAGTGTCGTCAGTGCATCTTACGCGGTGCACTGTAAGCATTGCTTGAAGTTCTTTGCAGCGGCGGCGTCCCTTCGGCCCCTAACTGCAACCCCTTTCGTTCCTTTTACTGTTCCTTTGCTTATATTCTCTTTCTTATATCTTTCTCTCTACTCTCTGCCATGAATTATTTCATAGTGCAACTGCGAGTTTTGCCTCCTGTTACACCTTTCGGACCTTTCTTCTCTCATTTTCCCTCTTCAGCGCTGAATGACCTTGCTGGTCCCAGTGCTTGGCCCTTGGCCTAAATTTTATATTCCATTGTGTTCCATTCATGATTTCTAATCCTCTTCTTATCTCCTGTCAGATTCAGACTCCGTGATTTCAGGTCTCAAGAGCCAATTCCCTGTCTCGGCCTATTCCTGCTAAATCTGAAAGTAAGAAATTTGTGGCGAATTAACCTCATTTTCCCCAGTTCTCTCTTTGCAAATTTCCAGTCGACTGGAACGTGGAACACGGTTTAACCTCTGCCTCGGTTTTAGAATGCAAAGATTTTTATAAATTTTCTTTACGTCTGCGGAACGGAATAAGATATTCAGCCTCTCCCATTTACATACACACACACACACACACACACACACACACACACATACATATATATATATATATATATATATATATATATATATATATATATATATATATATATATATATACACTCTTCTATTATCGAGAGACATCCTTTTAGCCACACAAATTAATCCACCTTGATACAGAATAAATTTGTCACATTTACAGAATAGCCACAGATGACGACAGGAGTCAGCAGCCTTCTATCGGCAAAATTTGAATAAATTTGTCACCTTTACAGAATATGAACGCATACGCCATCTATGATGCATTTGGTAAAGAGATTTCTGACACCTGCCAAAAATTACCTGTAGTTCAGGAAATATTTTCTTGGCATAGGCGATTTTTTTTTTTTTTTGTCACTTGATGGGCTGAAAGTTTGTCAATAATCTTAGTTTGTTTAGTGACATATAAGTAAATCCACACTAGTTGAAGCCAGGAAGATATACATTTTCTCTCTCTCTCTCTCTCTCTCTCTCTCTCTCTCTCTCTCTCTCTCTCTCTCTCATGAAGTCCTCCTCTCTCTTTTCTCTTTCATTGAAGTACTCTCTCTCTCTCTCTCTCTCTCTCTCTCTCTCTCTCTCTCTCTCTCTCTCTCTCTCTCTCTCTCTCATGGAAGTCCTCCCTCTCTCTCTCTTTCATAGAAGTACCCCTATCTCTCTCTCTCTCTCTCTCTCTCTCTCTCTCTCTCTCTCTCTCTCTCTCTCTCTCTCTCTCTCTCTCATGGAAGTAGACCCCCCGTCTCTCCCTCTCTCATAGAAGTAACGGCCCCCCTATCTCTCTCTCTCTCTCTCTCTCTCTCTCTCTCTCTCTCTCTCTCTCTCTCATGGAAGTAGTGCTCCCACTCTCTCTCTCTCTCTCTCTCTCTCTCTCTCTCTCTCTCTCTCTCTCTCTCTCTCTCTCTCTCTCTCTCTCTCGGAAGTCCCAAACCTCGGTTTCCAACCCTCTTGGTTTAAAATAGTAATGTTAGTACGTTTCTTCTCCATTTTTCTGTAAACCAGAGTCACAACATATTGAAAACTGTAAAGACTCTTGCTAAAGTTAATGAATTATCGATTACGTTTCACTTGGTGCATATATATATATATATATATATATATATATATATATATATATATATATATATATATATATATATATATATATATATATATATATATATATATATATATATATATATATATATATATATATATATATGTATATATGTATTATATTATATATATGTATGTTTTATTTATCATTATATTTATATTTATATGTGTGTGTGATTGCGTATGAAAAGGTATGGAATAAAAGATGAAAACAAAATTATCATAAGAGAAACGTATTTCCGGACAAAAAAATCCTTCAAGAAAATTATGTCAGATTCTTGGATTTTTTCAGTTTGCCCAGAAAATCAAGACAAGGAGGAGGATCCGTGTAGCAGTTGTTTTATTATGACAAAGCCGTGTGAATGGATTGAGAATGTTACATAGGACAATATATTGACACATGAGTATTATTGATGTAGAACCCACACTGATGAAGAAAGGTAAGCTTGTTTGAAGATATGCGGGTGCGGTATGCCCTGTGTGAATGAATCTCTTGCAGTAATATGTATTAGCTAAGAGAATTGAGAAGGTTAAATATGACTGAGTATTGACAGATTAAAATTATTGATGTAGAATCCACATTGCTGAAAAATAAGCTCATTTATAACATGCAGGTGGGGAAAATGATTTATGGCCTGTGAGAGTGAATTTCTTGCAAGAATATGTAATATCTAAGGGGTTTGAGAAGGTTACATATGACAAAATACAGGCAGATGAGAATATTTGATGTGGAATCCACACTGAAGAATGGTAGATGTAGGTGGAAAAAATGATTTATGCCCTGTGGACGTGATTTCACGCCAGAATATACAATAGTTCAATGTTTCAAATAGTTTTATGAATTGTTTTTGCGGGTGTGATGTCAAAATTCGGGCAAAGGAGAGGATCATAATAAGATAATGTATTATGGGATCAAAGAAAATGGGTTGTGGGATCGTGGACGTAGTTTGGAGTAACTGAACTTTGTGGTTAGTGAAAAGAAGCTGCAAAAACTGGCGTAAGTGTTTTATAATATATTTAACAGGAAAACTTGAAAGGAAATAGTGGCAAGCGTACATTAACGAAGGTAAATGAGAAGCAGGAAGGAGAAGTATGGATGGTCGTAGAATAGAAGAGGTTGATTAGTATAGGTAAAAGTAAATACTTAATTAGGTTATGCGAAGAAGAGTGACCAGAAAACCAAATGATGTTTGCATAAAAATGGAAATGTTTAAGATGAATTCTTTTCTAAGTATATTTGAAGCAAGAAACTTAGAGATACAATGATAGTGTTGTGAAATGGTTAGTGCAGGTTAAATTAAGAAAAGTGTTTGTAGATGGCTTGATCATGAGGAGAGAACAGAGGATGCTAGGTTGCTGAAAATAGTGTAGGTCAAATTATCAAGTCATATTATAAAAGTGTTTTTCAGGTGGCTGAATCATGTGGAGAGAACAGAGGATGCTAGGTTTATGAAAAGTAGTGTAGATCAAATTATGAAGTGTTTTTCAGGTGGCCTGATCTAGTGGAGAGAGCGGAGTAAGCTAGCTTTCTGATGTGGATCAAATTAAGGATAGTGTTTTTCAGGTTGCCTGATCATGTGGAGAGAACGGAAGAGGCTAGCTTCCTGAAAAGTAGTGTAGATCAAATTATGAAAAGTGTTTTTTAGGTGGCCTGATCATGTGGAGAGAACGGAGGAAGCTAGCTTTCTGAAAAGTAGTGTGGATTAGGTTAAGGAAAGTGTTTTTCAGGTGTCCTGATCATGTGGAGAGAAGTAAAGAGGCTAGCTCCCTGAAAAGTAGTGTGGATCAAATTGAGGCAAGTGTTTTTCAGGTGGCCTGATCATGTGGAGAGAACGGAAAAGTAGTGTAGGTCAAATTATGAAATGTTTCAGGTGGGGGCTTGATCATGTGGGAGAACGGAGAATGCTAGGCTTCTGTAAATTAGTGTAGGTCAAATTATGAAAAGTGTTTCAGGTGGCTTGGTCATGGGGAGAGAACGGAGGATGCTAGCTTTCTTAAAAATAGTGTAGGTCAGATTATGAAAAGTGTTTTAGGTGGCTTAAACATGTGAAGAGAACAGAAGATGCTAGGTCTCTGGAAAGTCTGTACTTCAGAGGTGGGTAGAGGGCAATGATCCTTTGGCTAGAAAGGCTGAACTGCAATAGAAATTGGTGGTTAGATGTTGTGGTAGAAGTGCTAGAACAAAAGGTACATAATTCTGGAAGGTGCGAGTCGTAAGGAGCCAGCTTTGAGGAAGATTAGTCTCCTAGCTCGATGGAGTGGGTACTTATTTCTCCATAGTCATATGCAAGATACATTGTGAACTGACGTATTAAGGCTCCTGTGTCCTAATAATACCACTATAATGTAAACACAGCACCATCAAGGCCTCCCTCTCCTCCTTCCGCAGTATAGAAATTTTCCCCAACCTACTCTTTCCCATTCTCTCCACATGACCAGACTCAAAATAATCTTGTTTACTTCTTCACCTTGTTATTTCATTGTGGTTACATCTGTATTTTATCCTATGAAGGCATTTTTAGGTTATTAAAAGTTGAAAAGTGAACTTACTCGATAATATTTTACCTTAGTCCATTTCAGTCCTCTTACTCGATGTATACACACAAAACTGTTTATCTCAGCAGCTTCTACAGTTTGGCTTTCAGTTACCAAAAAAACTTATATTTCATTACCATCAAGAAGAGACATGTCAGCATCCCCTCTGTGCATTTATAGAACTACTTCTGCTCCACACCTTCTTCTGAACTACTGTTACTACTTTCTATACCATTATAGAAACTATTCCTAAATGCCTGTAGGGGTCAGCCAAAGATTGTGTACAAGGTTATTTAAGGTCATGGTTTCCAAATAAAGCTACATTTCGCATGATTATAGTTCAAGTGTATGTAGTCTTTCTGTAGATGATAACTTTTTCTTAAAATATACCCTACACGCACAACATCAACTCCTTGAACATAGATCACAATCTGAGATCTATGTTACCTCAGTTAACGTAAATCGTATTCTGATATCCTTTGGGGGAGCACATAATGTAAGAATGTGATCAATTTTCAGTCAGTATCCCGAGGGATTTTGGTTACTGCAGGTTATAAAGAAATTTATTTGGTAATATCATTTCATAGCTCTTGTTGTTTTTCCGTAAAAGAAAACTATTGTGCCGACTTTGTCTGTCCGTTCGCACTTTTTCTGTCCGCCCTCAGATCTTAAAAACTACTGAGGCTAGAGGGCTGGAAATTGGCATGTTGATCATCCACCCTCCAATCATCAAACATGCCAAATTTCAGCCCTCTAGCCTCATTAGTTTTTATTTGATTTAAGGTTAAAGTTAGCCATAATCGGTGCGTCTGGCAACGATATAGGACAGGCCCGCAGCGAGCCGTGGTTAAAATTTCATGGGCCGCGGCCCATACAGCATTATACTGAGACCACCAAAAGATAGATCTATTTTCGGTGGCCTCGATTATACGCTGTACAGAAAACACGATTGCGCCGAAGACACTTCGGCGCATTTTTCACTTGTTTTACTTGTGTGTCGAGTTCTGGAATTGAATGATATACTGATTATAATAGAAACAGTTCTTTTAAACTGGGAATTCACCCCTGTTCTCGTTCCCACTGCTGTTCCTTCCTCTGTTCTTAAAAGTGGGTGGAATTTGAGACAGGTAAGAAAATTGGGTTCTTTGTCAGTCACCCCGTAATTCATTTTACAGTTGAGAATAATAATTATAATGAAAATATTTTTATTAAGGCTTAACGTTTAATAATAATAATAATAATAATAATAATAATAATAATAATAATAATAATAATAATAATAATAATAACATCTGATGTGAGGAAAGAGGTGCATATTTTACCAAGGTATTTTTTTAATAATATAATAATAATAATGATAATAATAATAAATACACGTTTTGACATCTGATGTGAGGAAAGAGGTGCATATTTTACAGACGAATTTTTGAATTTTAATAATAATAATAATGATAATAATAATAATAATAATAATAATAATGATAATAATAATAATAATAATAGTAATAATAGTTATGACACCTGATGTGAGGAAGGAGGTGCATATTTTACCAAGGTATTTTTAATAATAATAATAATAATAATAATAATAATAATAATAATAATAATAATAATAATAATAATAATAAATATACGTTTTGACATCTGATGTGAGGAAAGAGGTGCATAATTTACAGACGTATTTTTGAATAATAATAATAATAATAATAATAATAATAATAATAATAATAATAATAATAATAATAATAATAATAATAATAGTTTTAACATCTGATGTGAGGAAAGAGGTGCATATTTTACCAAAGTATTTTTTTATAATAATAATAATAATAATAATAATAATAATAAATAAATAAATAAATAAAAATTTTGACGCCTAAATAAAAAACAAATTTTAACGTTTTTTTTGACAGTTATTTTAAGGAAATAATAATATTTTAATAACGTAATAATTTTATAATAATTATTTTAATAATAATAATAATAATAATGGTAAATTTTAGTTATGACATCTAATGTGACGAAAGAGGCGCATATGTCACCTACGTATTTTTTTGAAAATTAACAATATTAATAATATATTAAATACACGTTTTGACATCTGATGTGGGGAAAGAGAGTTGCATATTTGACCGGCGTATTTTTTTTTTGAAGAATTATTGAGATCAAGTTCGTTGCATTAAACATTTCTTTCCAAACTCCCCGGCCGATTTTGACGGGCAAAAAAATTCTTCTCACTTTCACTCCAGTTTTTTGTTGGGGTTTTCTTGTGCCATTCATCAGCAGGTTTTTTTTTTTTTTTGCGATGATGGTAGCGATAATGGAAGAAACAGTGCTAATGTCAAATGATTACAATCTATATTAGTGATTAGAAGAATCTGGTCATTCGTCCGTCATGTTATTGCCACATTAATTGCATTTCCTTCTTCTTCTTCTTCTTCTTCTTCTTCTTCTTCTTCTTCTTCTTCTTCTTCTTCTTTTCTCCTCCTTTTCATTTCTTGAAATGAAACAAGTGTCCATCCTTTACATGGTCATTGGAGGCCGTCTGAGATGATATAGTGCGCCATGTCATGGTCAGAGTTTCTTTTTATTTTTTCCTGCGCTATGAACCTATGCTTAATTTTTTTTTTTTTTTTTTCAGATCAGTGCCTCTTTTCGTATATTCTTTTCCTCCAATCTTTTCCTGTTATTCTTTTTTGTCTGTCTGTGAATTCATACTTGACTATTTTTTTTTTTTTGTCGTTGTTTGAATTTAGTATACAACTTTATACATTATGTAAACAGTGTGAAGATAAATACAGGGGTATTCGTAGCTGTATATGTGTGTATGTATGTATGTATGTATGTATGTATGTATGTATGAAATATGTATGCATATCTAACCCTGTTCTAAGGGTACGTCCACACTGCAGTGAAACATGCTATATATACACGCCTGCAATTTATTGCATACTTATCACCAACATGTTGAAAACAAGTTGACAACCAGAAGTGGGAAAACGAACCATCGTACGTATCGCCAACATGTTGAAAACCAGTTGGCAACTGTAAGTGGGGAAATGAAACATTGTTCATATCACAAACATGCTGAAAACAAGTTGACAACCAGAAATGGGAAAACGAACCATCGTAAGCATCACAAACAAGTTGAAAGCAAGTTGACAGCCGTAAGTGTGGAGACAAACCACTGTACATATCATCAACATGTCGAAAACAAGTTGTCAACCAGAAATGGGAAAACGAACCGTCATATACCTATCGCAAACATGTTGAAAGCAAGTTGACAACCGAAGTGGGGAAACAAACCATTGGCAAATGCTGGATAATTGTGTGAAGCGCTGGTTAAAACTGCCAATAAGTCGTTGACTTGTATTCAACCTGTTTGTGATATGTGCGTGATAAGTTACCAACCTGTGTTTGTGACATGTTTTACTGCAGTGTGGGCACCCCCTAAGGATACATAAAGGATACATATCCTGTGTGCTATGTAGAATGAATCAGAGCCGAAACAATGTATTTTATGTATACAAGTACACACCTTGGGTGAGTAAATATAATCGCAATCTGTTTCAACTGTGACGTTCCATACATGTTCATTAAGTAGTAAAAAGTGCATTTTGAAGTATTTAACATTTATTTTTATATTAGTATAGAGCTTAAAGATAAGTCATAATTATTTTGATAAGAGGAACTTGAGTTCATGAAACAGGAAACCTAGACATTTGATAATGTTTTTGTGTGTGTGTGTGTGTGTGTGTAACGAGGTGTCTTTGGCGCTTACTAATTCAAGATAAAAGCTGAATATGAAGTTATACCTGTTCCTTAAAATTTGCAAATGGGAATATAATATAAACCTTTCATTTTTTCGTCAGTTAATGAGAGGTGAACGTCCGAAATTTGTGTTGCCAAAATGTGGTGGATTTTTAATCCCCGAAATGACTAAGTATTTAATATTTGTTGGAATTAGGTCTCGGGAAACTCAAGATTTCTTAGAGGAGAAAGGTCATTCATAATTGCTTTACCTAGCTTACGGACCTCACAGGTAACATTTATGTCAGCAGCAAAAAAAAAAAAAATACACTCGATTTAACAATCGAATATTTTTTTTTTTTTAATCGTAAAAAAAAATGTTAGAAGCATCAAAACTTAATGTAGGTCACTTTTTTTTGCGCAACTTTCCGGGGATTAAAAACAAAAAATAAAGCAAAGTGAACAAAAAAAACTCATCTAGGTATTGGCAAATTTAAGTTTAAATAACATGTAATATTAATATGTAAGACTTATAAACGTTGTCTAAAAATATAATGATCTTATTATGTAAAATTCGGACCATAAAAATTTCCATATTATGCTTAGAACTGAGATTTGAGTCTGACAGAAGGCAGATTTGAATTCAGGCCAAAGAAAGAATAAATACACGAGAATGAACCTGTCATCAGCACCTAAGACACCCGAGAATGAATCATGAATAACCAGTGGTTTTTCCGATGTATTTTTTTTTTTCCAGTCCGATTTTTTTTTTTTTTTTTTTTTCTCAGCGAATTCAACTTTTTTCAAACTTTTCTTTTTCCCCTTTATTTTCTTACCCTCGTTACGTGATCTTTCGGTCAGTTTCATCGAGAGCTTACAAAACTGTTATTGATCATATCCCCTCCCCCCCAAAAAAAAAAAAATTCACTGGAAAACTGCCGACTCAGCCGTGCTGGATCATTCCGACAATTCTCTCGTTCGGTGCATTTGTTTTTTTTTTTTTCGATAATCGGTAGTTTTATTTGTAACTTTTATGTAATTACATCATTTCAGTCTGTCGATGTATCCACGACCTAGTGGCTGCGATATAAAACTTGGACCGAGGTCAGTTTTTTCGAATCAAAAACGACTGGTTTTATTTTATTATTATTTTTTTTTTTGTCAAACATTACCTAAGTACTGTTTTTGTTCACGTGTTCGATACTTAATATTTTAAAACTACAGTTATTATTATTATTATTATTATTATTATTATATTATTATTATTATTATTATTATTATTATTATTATTATTATTATTATTATTATTATTATTATTATTATTCAGAAGATGAACCCTATTCATATTGAACAAGCCCACTGACTTGAAATTCAGGCTTCCAAAGAATATAGTATTCATTTGAGAGAAGTAACTGAAGGTAAAATGAAATACAGAAAGAAGATATCAGTTATTAGGAAAGAAAAAATCATTTAAGAAACTAATAAATAAGTAGATAAATAAGTAGATAAAAAAAACCAAGGTACCTCTACTCTGCAGACATATTTAGGCTGGACCTGGGTTGGAAGACGGCAAGTTTATAAGTGGATTTAATACCCATAGACTATGACTGTTGCATACAGTCCAGACGGTAAGTCCTTAAACCAAGGATTTGACGTACCATCTGGAGGATAGGATCGAGGTACCTCTGTTCTGCAGACATATTCAGGCTGGACCCCGGGTTGGAAGACGGCAAGTTTATAAGTGGATTTAATACCCATAGACTATGACTGTTGCATACGGTCCAGACGGTAAGTCCTTAAACCAAGGACTTGACGTACCGTCTGAAGGCTAGGACCAATGTACCTCTATTCTGCAGACATATTCAGGTTGGACCTGGGTTGGAAGACGGCAAGTTTATACGCGGATTTAAACCCCAAAGACTGTGATTGTTACATACGGGAAAACGCATGGAGAAATAAATACTGCTTTTTATGATGATTTTATAAAGAAAATCAAGACACAAGACAATATTATGTTGCAGGAATTTTTTATTTGAAGAAAAATTCAGTGTATGGAGGAAACTTTAGTCAGGAAGGTTGTAACAGGGTTGTAATTTTTCCTGGTTATGATTAAGAACTCTTTAATATCCTAACTATTAAGCCCTAACGTATTTTTAATGAGTCAACCATAGTTCTTCAGAGGTCAACAGCTTTAAGATAAAGTTCATAGTTTTTCTTTAAAACACATTTTTTTTAAGTTCTCATCAGATATTATTCATAAGGAACAGGAAATGGTTTAAGAAAGAAAGAAAGAAAAAAATTAAGTCTATCAGTTTGCAAAAAAAAATAAAAAAGTGAACATCTTCTGTCTGTGTGGTTAGGGCTGGATAAAAAGTAAATAGATAAATAAATAAAAATAAAGTATATCAGTTTGCTAAAAAAAAAAAAACACTCATCATTCATAAGGCAAGGGAAATGACTCAAGACTAAACATCACTTGCCTGCGGTTAGACTGGGTAAAAAAAATAAATAAAAAATAAGAATTTCCGTTAGACCTGGATAAAAAAAAAAGGTAAACAAATAAATAAAAAAATAAAAGTTTATGTCAGGCCTGGATAAAAAACAAATAAATAAAAAAATAAAAGTTTCTGTCAGGCCTGGATAAAAAAAAGCAAATAAATAAATAAGAAAATAAAAGTTTTTTCAGGCCTGGATAAAAAAATAAATAAAAAATAAAGTTTCTGTTAGGCCCATATAAAAATTTTTTTATTGAATTAAAAGCAAAAGTTTGATTCTGCTTTCAACCAAATAAACAAGTGAAAGGGCGGCTTCGTCATAAGTACTATTTCCTTCGAGGAAACTGCAAGTCATTCCTGCTCTCCCGTTCAGGCGATCTTGAACCTAATACTGAATTTTGCTGAGTCACGACTGCGACCTCCCTTCGGAGAGGCAACGAGCTTCAGACGGTAAGAATGCTTTTATAGGGATCGTTCGCTTGAAGAGACCGGTTTCGGCCTCTCTCTCTCTCTCTCTCTCTCTCTCTCTCTCTCTCTCTGAGTTTTCATTTGTGAGATTTGTTCTCTCTCTCTCTCTCTCTCTCTCTCTCTCTCTCTCTCTCTCTCTCTCTCTCTCTCTCTCTCGAGTTTTCATTTGTGAGATTCTCTCTCTCTCTCTCTCTCTCTCTGTTTGCGTTTAGAATTATAAGATCTCTCTCTCTCTCTCTCTCTCTCTCTCTCTCTCTCTCTCTCTCTCTCTCTCTCTCTCTCTCTGAGTGTATGATTATAAGACCTCTCTCTCTTTTGTATATACGCTCATGTCGAAATCTGAAAAAAACACTTTTTTCACCTTGACCCAACTGGGTTGCCATGGAATGGACGTAATTGGGGGTGGGGGGGGAGGGTGGACCAAGCATGGCAAAAATAAACAAACGCTTAAGCCTTTCAGTCTTTTCGCATCCGCTGCGTCGCAAAGTTGCGACGCCAGTCTTACGAATTCGTCGTTTTGCGAATTCGTAATTGCCTCTGTTACGTCATTTTACGTAACTGCTCTCCTTTGTGGTTACGTGTACGTGATACGGTCGTCACGCCTCATTCGCCTCAGAATAAATGGATTAAGAGCACAATTATTTCTTCTTTTTTTTTTTTTTTTTTTTTTTTTTTTTGCATTTTGGGATCCATCATTGTAATTCAGTGTACAGATTTTTTATATAAATTCATATATGTAACTTTTATGTTTCTTGTAATTAATGGATCAAGAGCAGAATTATTTCTTGATTTGTTCATGTGCGTGCCTTCGGCCTCTGGCTGCAACTCCTTTCGTTCCTTTTACTGTACATCCTTTCATATTCTCTTTCTTCCACGTCTTACTTTCCACCCTCTCCCAACAGTTGATTCATAGTGCGGCTGCGAGGTTTTCCTCCTGTTACACCTTTCAAACCTTCAACTGTCAATATCCGTTTCAGCGCTGAATGACCTCATAGGTCCCAGTGCTTGGCCTTTGGCCTAAATTCTGTATTCAGTTCTATAAGAATTCTTAAAGGTTTTGGAGCCTAAAATCATTATATGTTTAAGGAACAAGCATCGTTTACTAAAGGGCCACATAATTAGTAAGAAATCAAGAGTGATCAGTAATCAGTTAAGGTCAGTTGCACAGGGAACATTTGACGCCAAGCTGGATTTCATAGGAAGCATTTGCATTAGATAACATTCCTAGAGGCACAGTAATTAGCAATAGACTAGAAACAGAATCTAGAGTGCTTATTCAAGACCGGGATAAAAACTCTAGGAAATGCATGTAAATGAAAATGTTATATAGACAGGCGTGGTTGAAAAAAGAAAATTTTTTAAAAAAGAGACACCCTCAAAATCGATCAATTACCACCATGAGGTGACGTCACGACTGGGCATGGTACGGAATGCCCAGCAGGGTATACGAATCGCTTCCAGCTTTTATGAAGACGAAAATTACGCAATTGCTTATTCTGTTTCTTTTTTCTCTCTTTCGTGTTCCTCTAAGATGTCTGTTCGCTTGCAAGAGCTGAAGAGCATTAGATTAAGAGTTTAATTTTTTTTTCTTTCGTAGCGGATGCTGTAATACATTGCAATATCACTGATGCCCTTTTGATTTTAGTTAAAAAGCGTCTCATGAATATGCGTATTACCTTCGTAACTGATGTCTTCACACGCTTTAAGATCAATATATTAAAATGATCTTAATACGCTTTCCGCGCGTTTGTGTGTGCGCACGCACTACATTTTGCAAAACGTCTACGTAATATATACTTTTACATATCATTCTGTTTTAAATTCGACCGACCTTTCAGTAAAGAGGAACTGATTTTAAATCTTGGAATAACAAAGGAAAAGTATGATGGCAATTTTTCATCAATTTTCTTTGAACTAAATATGTGGGAGTGCGCTTGAGAGAGAAAGAGAGAGAGAGAGAGAGAGAGAGAGAGAGAGAGAGAGAGAGAGAGAGAGATGGGGGTTGAGAGAGAGAGAGGGAGAGGGAGAACGGAAGAAAAGACAGATAGAGTTAGAGAGAAACAGAGATAAGGAGAGAGAGAGAGAGAAAGATAAAAGAGAGATAAGGAGATATATATATATATATATATATATATATATATATATATATATATATATATATATATAGATATATATATAGATAAAGAGAAAGAGCGAGAGGAGACACGGACAGAGAGAGAGAGAGAGATAGATAAAGAGAAAGAGCGAGAGGAGAGAGAAAGAGAGAGAGAGAGAGAGATAAAGAGAAAAAGAAAGAGGGAGACAGACAGACAGACAGAGAAAGAGAGAGAGAGAGAGAGAGAGAGAGAGAGAGAGAGAGAGAGAGAGAGAGAGAGAGAAAGAGAACGGGCACAAACCGGGAACGCAGAGTGGTTTTGTGGGTCAAGGAATCACGGACCGACTGATCTAGTCTTCTCCGGATCGCGGGCCTCAGAAATCCGACACGGCGCCGCCGGAGCAAAAGGAATTCTCTTCTTCTCTGCTTGAAGAGACCAGATAAATGGGAATGTAATTCGCAGAGCGGGATGTGAATGTAACGGAAATTTCATTTTAAGCGACAGAAATTTCATTTTATACGAATGAGCCTCTAAGTATGTCTGCGTACACATTTTTATTAAATATGCTGTTTACATGCTTCATATATTGTGAACAAAATGGTAAAAAAAATCATATTTATTGAAAAACTAAAAAATAAAACAAAATATTTTAGGATACTTAGAGCTGTGAATGCAGGTATTCATCTAAACCAGAAATCGGCGTAAAAATTCTCTCTCTCTCTCTCTCTCTCTCTCTCTCTCTCTCTCTCTCTCTCTCTCTCTCTCTCTCTCTCTCTCTCAAGCCAATTCAGACAATATCATGCGAGCATTTTGATGCAACGACCTCATTGCAAGCCCAGAAAAAATAGTATATCAGAAAAAATGTGAAAATTTCAGAAGAATTTTAAAAATTAAAAAATAAAAAACTGTGTCAAAGTTCATGAGTTCTTTGAACACCTTAATAATAAGAAAACGATAATTTCAGTATTATGAACAGTAAGCATACCAGAGCTCGTGAAGGTCTTGACTCGTTCTTGTGCTCCAACCGGATCTTTATTGCTCTTTTATTTATTGCAGAATTGCGTCAATTATATTTCCTTGTAGGTCAGAATCTAGGACATGTAGTTTGAAATCGTACAGAACGTAATTCCAAAGGTGCTTTCTTGACAGATAATTTTAAACAAAAGTTCAAAGTTGACAGATTATCCGAAAGGTCAAAAGTAATCTCCAACAAAAGTCCAGAGTGGTTTTATTGACAGATAATCTTAAACAAAAGTCCAGAGAGGTTTTATTGACAGATAATCTTAAACAAAAGTCCAGAGTGGTTTTATTGACAGATTATCTTAAAGAAAAGTCCAGAGTGGTTTTATTGACAGGTAATCTTCAACAGAAGTCCAAAGATGTTTTGACAGATACTCTTAAACAAACGTCCAAAGTGGTTTTATTGACAGATAATCTTCAACAGAAATCCAAAGATGTTTTGACAGATAATCTTAAACAAAAGTCCAAAGTGGTTTTAATGACAGATAATCTTCAACAAAAGTCCAATGTGGTTTTATTGACAGATGATCATAAACAAAAGTCCAGAGTGGTTTTATTGACAGACAATCTTCAACAAAAGTCCAACGTGGTTTTATTGGCAGATGATCATAAACAAAAGTCCAAAGTGGTTTTATTGACAGATGATCATAAACAAAAGTCGAAAGTGGTTTTATTGACAGGTTATCTTAAAAGTCCAAAGTGGTTTTATTGACAGATGATCATAAACAAAAGTCCAAAGTGGTTTTATTGACAGGTTATCTTAAAAGCCCAAAGTTGTTGTATTGACTGCTAATCTTAAACCAAAGTCCAAAGTGGTTTTATTGACTGCTAATCTTAAACCAAAGTCCAAAGTGGTTTTATTGACTGCTAATCTTAAACCAAAGTCCGAAGTGGTTTTACTGACAGCTAATCTTAAACCAAAGTCCAAAGTGGTTTTACTGACAGCTAATCTTAAACCAAAGTCCAAAGTGTTTTTATTGACTGCTAATCTTAAACCAAAGTCCAAAGTGGTTTTATTGACTGCTAATCTTAAACCAAAGTCCAAAGTGGTTTTATTGACTGCTAATCTTAAACCAAAGTCCAAAGTGGTTTTATTGACTGGTAATCTTAAACCAAAGTCCAAAGTGGTTTTATTGACAGCTAATCTTAAACCAAAGTCCAAAGTGGTTTTACTGACAGCTAATCTTAAACCAAAGTCCAAAGTGGTTTTACTGACAGCTAATTTTAAACCAAAGTCCAAAGTGGTTTTACTGACAGGTAGATATCCGGAAGCGTTCACGGAAGTCCACGGTTTTGACAAAGAGTGCGCTTGACAAATCAGGTTTTAGGAGGAAGCGGTAGACAGACGTCTTCAGTCGCAAGATTAAAAAACAAAATGAAACAAAAATAAACAAGTGACCGCAAAAACAAAACGACTCCTTTACTGCAAATAAATTCCCTCGTTAACTTTTTGTGTGACTGGTGATCGAGCCTGTGGTCGAAGATTGATTGGGCGGCGACATCTGGCGTAGCAAAATTTATGCTGTCGAGTTGTCTAGCTATTTCTTTTAATTCGTATGGAATCTGCCAACCGTAAAGCTTCGTATGTTGATTGTTGAATCGCTTTTGGCGTTCAGAAATGCTGTTTTTGTTGAAATGATCGGGATTCTTCTTCTTCTTCTTCTTCTTCTTATAATCCTCTTCCTCCTCCTCCTTCTACTTCATTTTCTCATTCTTTTTCTCTTTCTTCTTCTCCTCCTTCTTCATTTTCTCATTCTTCTTATAATCCTCCTCCTCCTCCTCCTTCTTCATTTTCGCATTCTTCTTATAATCCTCCTCCTCCTCCTCCTCCTCCTCCTCCTCCTCCTCCTCCTCCTCCTCCTCCTCCTTCCTTCTTCTTCTTCTTCTTCTTCTTCTTCTTCTTCTCTTCTTCTTCTTCTTCTTCATTTTCTCATTCTTCTTTTTCTTCTTCTTCTCCTCCTTCTTCACTTTCTCCTCCTCCTCCTCCTCCTCCTCCTCCTTCTTCTTCTTCCTTTTTGCTGGCGACAGGTTAAGTATTCGACACCTTATTTGTTCTTCCTCTGCCAGTGTCTACATCAGACCGATTTTCCGTTATTGGAAATAAACAATTCCCTTAGGAGCAGTCACTTGGGGGCCCACCGGCAGTGCCTGTATATCTAAAACCAGAGAGAGAGAGAGAGAGAGAGAGAGAGAGAGAGAGAGAGGATCGGTGAACTCTCAGACTCGATTGCTTCCTTCTGGGCACTTCGTCAGTGACACTGACAGTTGCGACGCCAGGTAACTTGTAGTTTAATCAGGTCACAAAAACTCTCCCTTCTGTATTTCAGGTGTCTATAACTGGTTACCTGTGCAATCAGGGTCTGCATTCCAAGAAGAGAGAGAGAGATAAAGCAAGAGTTGCTTTTTTTCATAGACGTTTTAAAGCCTTTTCAAGACTTGAATTTCAAGTAAGTCCAGATATCTCTCGAGGGGTAGAAATACTTGAATATGAGAGATTGAACTTAACCTTGCATAAGTAACCTTGATGGCTGCGGAAATTTTTGAGCTGCTGTTTTGTAGGTCTGAAGCATTTTTTTTTTTATTGAGTTTAGCATGTGTCTTTTATTATTATTTTGATTAAGACGTGTGTTCCTCATAGTCTTTTGTCAGGGAATGCATTGTAAAATTATATATATATATATATATATATATATATATATATATATATATATATATATATATATATATATATATACATACATACATACATATATGTATATATATATACTGTACTGTATAAATTATTTAAATATATATATATATATATATATATATATATATATATATATATATATATATATATATATATGTATGTATATGTATGTATATGTATTCATGTGTGTGCATTCAATGACAATGAAAAATACCCAGATATAAGTCCAATTCTTTAAAAACCAGGTTCCTTATTAGAACTTTCTAATAAGGGCCCTGGTTTTTGTGACGTTTTTTCTTGTATATAAGAATTGAAAAGGCCGGTAACCTACTTACGAATGCATATTTTTTTTGTGATCAGAGGAACGAGTCTTGCACGCTGGAAAAAACCCACCCAAATCCTTAGACTAGAATTACTTTAACATTTTCTTGTATTTCATTGTATCCTGTTATTTTAATTTTTTTTTTTTTTTGAGACAGCTCCCGGCACATTCCTAAAGACATTTGCGACTGCAAGGTCGCTGTCCGTTTGACCCGACTGTCCAGGAAGGTGTGAAATGCGACTTTCGTTAGTTTTTTTTTTTTTTTTTTTGAGTGCGGGACAATTTTCTGAAAATCGCTATGGCGACGAAAGTGAATCGAAATTAGAATATTTTCAGGACGTTGTCCTATTAGAATATTTTCAGGACGTTGTCCTATTAGAATATTTTCAGGACGTTGTCCTATTCTATGAGTGCGAGAAAATATTCTGAAAGTCGCTATGGCGACGAAAATTAATTGAAATTAGAATATTTTCAGGCGTTGCTGTAATCTTTGAGTGCGAGAAAATATTCTGACAATGGCTATGGCGACGAAAATGAATCAAAATTAGAATATATTTAGATGTTATATTCTATGAGTGGGAGAAAATATTCTGAACCGCTATGGTGACGAAAATGAATCAAAATTAGATTATATTCGAAAGTTGTTCAATTCTATGAGTAGGGGAAAATATTCTGTAAGCCGTTATGTGACGAAAATGAATCAAAATTAGAATATATTCAGAAGCTGTTATATTCTATGAGTGCGAGAAAATATTCTGAAAGCCGTTATGTGACGAGAATGAATCAAAATTAGAATATTTGCAGACGTTCTATTCTATAAGTGCGAGAAAATATTCTGAAACTCTATGATGACCCAGAATGGTTAGCGTTTCAGAATTGTCTGTCACTCTCGTGAGATTTCAGTCGAAGCAGAAAATGCGTCCAGAACGAATAACTAATCATTATATTTTCACTTATTGTGTATGCGTATGAGGGAGGATTTATGGGCTCTATATTAAAGTCAGCCTTGAAAGTGAAAGAAAGTTACAAAATAGAGAAATGATGTCAGAAACAAGAGCCTTCGTCATTCATTGTCGTTTCGAAATGTACGTTTGAAAAAATAAACAGGATCAGTTTCATAGCTTTGTATAATATTGACGGGACTCTCTCGGAAAATTAATTATACTTTTAAAGACGTTCTCAGAAAGCAATTGATGATTATAAAGACACTCTCAGAATACTAACTATACTTATAAAGACGTTCTCAGAAACTAACTATGTTTTATGAAGGCTTTCTCAGACCCTGCTCCCTATTCTTAGAGACGCGCTGTTGACCGGTAGGGTGTCAGGGTACGAAAATGAAAGCTTCACAGAGCCTGGATCGTAACTGATTCTCGGTGGCGTTTTGTGCTGCCCTCAGGGATCAAAGATACTTACAATTTTCTTCATCTCCTGAGAAACACGGAATCAAGGCGAGAATTCCAAAGCTTGTTGAATTTTATTGTGATGATTATTGTAGGAAAATAGGAACAGGGAACAAGGTAATAAAAATACAGTAATAATTGTAACATTTAGCATCTCTCTCTCTTTCTATCCATTTGTCTGTTTCTTTAGTTATCTGTGTCTGTTGATTTAGTTTATTTCACTGCCTGCCTGGCCCGGTACTGAACAAATACTACACGTACCACTTAATCTTGAGGGCTCAATTGTCTTTCTGGCTAAGGGCTTTGAATGTCTTTATTTTTGGATAAGGCCTTGGAATGTCTTTATTTCTGGCTAAGGCCTTTGAATGTCTGTTTTTGGATAAGGCCTTAGAATGTCTTTATTTCTGGCTAAGGCCTTTGAATATCTTCATTTCTGGATAAAGCCTTTGAATGTCTTTATTTTTGGCTAAGTCCTTTGAATGTCTGTATTTTTGGATAAGGCCTTTGAATGTTTATTTCTGGATAAGGCCTTTCAATGATTTCTGGATGTTTGAATGTCTTTATTTCTGGATAAGGCCTCTTGGAATGTCTTTATTTCTGGCTAAGGTCTTTGAATGTCTTATTTTTGATAAGGCCTTTGAATGTCTTTATTTCTGGATAAGGCCTTTGAATGTGGATAAGGCCTTTGAATAAGTTTGAATTCTTTATTTCTGGATAAGGCCTTTGTCTTTAATCTTTGAATCTGAATTTTTGGATAAGGCCTTTGAATGTTTATTTCTAAGGCCTTTGAATGTCTTTATTTCTGGATAAGGCCTTTGAATGTCTTTATTTCTGGATAAGGCCTTTGAATGTTTCTGGCTTTTGAATTTCCTTTGGATAAGGCCTTTGAATGTCTTTATTTCTGGATAAGGCCTTTGAATGTCTTTATTTCTGGATAAGGCCTTTGAATGGTTCCTGGATAAGGCCTTGAATGTCTTTATTTGTCTTTATTTCTGGATAAGGCCTTTGAATGTCTTTATTTCTGGATAAGGCCTTGAATGTCTTTATTTCTGGATAAGGCCTTGTCTCTATTTCTGGCTAATCTTTGAATGTCTGTTATTTTGAATGTTTATTTCTGGATAAGGCTTTTTGAATGTCTTTATTTCTGGATAAGGCCTTTGAATGTCTTTATTTCTGGATAAGGCCTTTGAATGTCTTTATTTCTGGATAAGGCCTTTGAACGTTTTATTTTTGGCTTTTGATTTTTATTTCTGGATAAGGCCTTTGAATGTCTTTATTTCTGGATAAGGCCTTTGAATGTCTTTATTTCTGGATTTGAATGTCTTTATTTCTGGATAAGGCCTTTGAATGTCTTTATTTCTGGATAAGGCCTTTGAATGTCTTTATTTTTTGGCTTGTCTGTATTTCTGGATAAGGCCTTGGAATAAGGCTGGATAAGGCCTTTGAATGTCTTTATTTTTGGCTAAGGCCTTTGAATGTCTTTATTTCTGGATAAGGCCTTTGAATGTCTTTATTTCTGGATAAGGCCTTTGAATGTCTTTATTTTTGGCTAAGGCCTTTGAATGTCTTTATTTCTGGATAAGGCCTTTGAATGTCTTTATTTCTGGATAAGGCCTTTGAATGTCTGTATTTCTGGCTAAGGTCTTTGAATATCTGTATTTTTGGATAAGGCCTTTGAATGTCTTTATTTCTGGATAAGGCCGTTGAATGTCTGTATTTCTGGATAAGGTCTTTGAATGTCTGTATTTTTGGGTAAGGCTTTTGAATGATTATTTCTGGATAAGGCCTTTAAATGTCTTTATTTCTGGATAAGGCCTTTGAATGTCTTTATTTCTGGCTAAGGTCTTTGAATGTCTGTATTTTTGGATAATGCCTTTGAATGTTTATTTCTGGATAAGACCTTTGAATGTCTTTATTTCCTTTGAATGTCTTTATTTCTGGATAAATGTTTGTATTTTTGGATAAGGCCTTTGAATGATTATTTCTGGATAAGGTCTTTGAATGTCTGTGTTTTTGGATAAGGCCTTTGAATGATTATTTCTGGATAAGGTCTTTGAATGTCTGGATAAGGCCTTTGAATGTCTTTTTTTGGATAAGACCTTTGAATGTCTTTATTTCTGGATTTTGAATGTCTTTGTTCCTGGATAAGGCCTTTGAATGTCTTTATTTCTGGCTGGAATATTTTTGGATAAGGCCTTTGAATGTAAGGCTTTATTTTTATTTCTGGATAAGGCCTTTGAATGTCTTTATTTTTGGAAAAGGCCTGGAATGTCTTTATTTCTGGCTAAGGTCTTTGAATGTCTGTATTTCTGGATAAGGCCTTTATTTCTGGATAAGGCCTTTGAATGTCTTTATTTTTGGAAAAGGCCTTGGGCTAAGGTCTTTGAATGTCTGTATTTTTGGATAAGGCCTTTGAATGTTTATTTTTGGATAAGGCCTTTGTCTTTATTTCTGGCTATGTCTGTATTTTTGGATAAGGCCTTTGAATGTCTTTATTTCTGGATAAGGCCTTTGGCCTTTGAATGTCTTTATTTCTGGATAAGGCCTTTGAACTTTGTCTTTATTTTTATTTCTGGATAAGGCCTTTGAATGTCTTTATTTCTGGATAAGGCCTCGGAATGTCTTTATTTCTGGATAAGGCCTTTGAATGTCTTTATTTCTGGATAAGGCCTTTGAATGTCTTTATTTTGGGCTAAGGTCTTTGAATGTCTGAATTTTTGGATAAGGCCTTTGAATGTTTATTTCTGGATAAGGCCTTTGAATGTCTTTATTTCTGGATAAGGCCTTTGAATGTCTTTATTTCTGGATAAGGCCTTTAAATGTCTTTATTTCTGGCTAAGTCCTTTGAATGTCTGTATTTTGGATAAGGCCTTTGAATGTTTATTTCTTGATAAGGCCTTTGAATGTCTTTATTTCTGGATAAGGCCTTTGAATGTCTTTATTTCTGGATAAGGCCTTTGAATGTCTTTATTTTTGGCTAAGGCCTTTGAATGTCTTTATTTCTGGATAAGGCCTTTGAATGTCTTTATTTCTGGATAAGGCCTTTGAATGTCTTTATTTTTGGATCCTTTGAATTTTATTTCTGGATAAGGCCTTTGAATGTCTTTATTTCTGGATAAGGCCTAAGGCCTTTGAATGTCTTTATTTTTGGCTAATTTCTGGATAAGGCCTTTGAATGTCTTTATTTCTGGATAAGGCCTTTGAATGTCTTTATTTTTGGATAAGGCTTTGTCTTTATTTCTGGATAAGGCCTTTGAATGTCTTTATTTCTGGATAAGGCCTTTGAATGTCTTTATTTCTGGATAAGGCCTTGGAATGTCTTTATTTCTGGATAAGGCCTTTGTCTTTAATAAGTCTTTATTTCTGGATAAGGCCTTTGAGTCTTTATTTCCTTCTTTATTTTTATTTCTGAAATGTCTTTTTTTTCTTTATTTCTGGATAAGGCCTTTGAATGTCTTTATTTCTGGTCTGTATTTCTGGATAAGGCCTTTGAATGTCTGTTTTGGGCTAAGGTCTTTGAATGTCTTTTTTATTTCCGGATAAGGCCTTTGAATGTCTTTATTTCTGGATAAGGCCTTTGAATGTCTTTATTTCTGGATAAGGCCTTTGAAATGTCTTTATCTGGCTTATTTCTGGATAAGGCCTTTGAATGTCTTTATTTCTGGATAAGGCCTTTGAATATTTCTGGATAAGGTCTTTGAATGTCTGTATTTGGATAAGGCCTTTGGAATGTCTTTATTTCTGGATAAGGCCTTTGATTTCTGGATAAGTCCTTTATTTCTGGATAAGGCCTTGAATGTCTTTATTTCTGGCTAAGGTCTTTGAATGTCTGTATTTCTGGATAAGGCCTTTGAATGTCTTATTTCTGAATGTCTGTATTTCTGGATAAGGCCTTTAAGGCCTTGAATGTCTTTATTTCTGGATAAGGCCTTCTGGATAAGGGATAAGGCCTTTGAATGTCTGGATAAGGCCTTTGAATGTTTTATTTTCTGGATAAGGCCTTTGAATGTCTGTATTTCTGGATAAGGCCTTTGAACGTCTTTATTTTTGGCTAAGGCCTTTGAATGTCTTTATTTCTGGATAAGGCCTTTGAATGTCTTTATTTCTGGATAAGGCCTTTGAACGTCTTTATTTTTGAATGTCTTTATAAGGCCTTTGCTTTATTTCTGGATAAGGCCTTTGAATGTCTTTATTTTTGGCTTATTTCTGGATAAGGCCTTTGAATGTCTTTATTTCTGGATTTTGAATGTCTTTATTTCTGGATAAGGCCTTTGAATGTCTTTATTTCTGGATAAGGCCTTTGAATGGATCCTGTGAATGTCCTTTGAATGTCTTTATTTCTGGATAAGGCCTAATGTCTTTATTTCTGGCTAAGGTCTTTGAATGTCTGATTTTTGGGTAAGACTTTGAATGATTATTTCTGGATAAGGCCTTTGAATGTCTTTATTTCTGGATTTTGAATGTCTTTATTTCTGGATAAGGCCGTTGGAATGTCTTTATTTCTGGCTATCTTTGAATGTCTGTATTTTTGGATAATGCCTTTGAATGTTTATTTCTGGATAAGACCTTTGAATGTCTTTATTTCTGGATAAGGCCTTTGAATGTCTTTATTTCTGGATAAGGCCTTGGAATGTCTTTATTTCTGGCTAAGGTCTTTGAATGTTTGTATTTTTGGATAAGGCCTTTGAATGATTATTTCTGGATAAGGTCTTTGAATGTCTGTGTTTTTGGATAAGGCCTTTGAATGATTATTTCTGGATAAGGTCTTTGAATGTCTGTGTTTTTGGATAAGGCCTTTGAATGATTATTTCTGGATAAGGCCTTTGAATGTCTTTATTTCTGGATAAGACCTTTGAATGTCTTTATTTCTGGATAAGGCCTTTGAATGTCTTTGTTCCTGGATAAGGCCTTTGAATGTCTTTATTTCTGGCTAAGGTCTTTGAATGTCTGTATTTTTGGATAAGGCCTTTGAATGTTTATTTCTGGATAAGGCCTTTGAATGTCTTTATTTCTGGATAAGGCCTTTGAATGTCTTTATTTTTGGAAAAGGCCTTTGAATGTCTTTATTTCTGGCTAAGGTCTTTGAATGTCTGTATTTTTGGATAAGGCCTTTGAATGTTTATTTCTGGATAAGGCTTTTGAATGTCTTTATTTCTGGATAAGGCCTTTGAATGTCTTTATTTTTGGAAAAGGCCTTTGAATGTCTTTATTTCTGGCTAAGGTCTTTGAATGTCTGTATTTTTGGATAAGGCCTTTGAATGTTTATTTCTGGATAAGGCCTTTGAATGTCTGTATTTTTAGATAAGGCCTTGGAATGTCTTTATTTCTGGCTAAGTCCCTTGAATATCTGTATTTTTGGATAAGGCCTTTGAATGTCTTTATTTCTGGATAAGGCCTTTGAATGTCTTTATTTCTTTATAAGGCCTTTGAATGTCTTTATTTCTGGATAAGGCCTTTGAATCTATTTATTTTTGGATAAGTCCTTGGAATGTCTTTATTTCTGGCTAAGGCCTTTTAATATCTGTATTTTTCGATAAGGCCTTTGAATGTTTATTTCTAGATAAGGCTTTTTGGCTGATACCTGCCAGTTATGGTCCCTTAATCCTCGGTCTATACTTAAAGTAACTGTTGACTCACACCTTACTTTTGAGAAACATCTAATGAAAGTGTCAGCAAATGCCGTACGAAAGTTAGGACCTGTACGTAAGCCCTCACATATTTATAGCAATGATAAATTCAACGCAACCTGTTGTAGGTCGTTTGTCCTTCCTTTACTAGAATATTGTTCTCTGGTATGGAGTTCTGCTTCTGCCAGAGATTTATCTCTTTTTAGATAGAGTAGTTAGTGATGGTAGGTATCTGTTTCTTAACTTTGGCAGTTATGACTTGGACCGTCGACGGATGGTCTCTCGTTTATCAATTGTTCATAAGTTGTAAATTAATAGAGAACTTTCGCCATCACAGTTGATCCCTAATCCCCTTTTTCTGCCAAAAGCGACCAAATTCACTGAACAGCAGCGCCAGTACGCAGGGAATGTGCCTCCCTGTCGAACTTCTCAGTTCCAGAGGTCTTTTGTTCCTTCTAGCTAAGATTTATTTTATTTATTCATTCAGTAGATGAAACCTACTCATGTGGAACAAGCCCACGGGGCCGATGACTTGAAATTCACGCTTCCAAAGAATATGCTGGTTTCAACCTCCCACCGCAGACCCCACACCGCAGCAGTAACTGAGGTAATGCATTACTGCCCTACAACAACTCGCCTTGTATTTAACTAATTTATTACTTATCTACTCATTTATTAATCTATTAATTTATATTTTTTTTATTTATTAATCTCTTTATTGATCTCTTTACTGATTTTTTTTTGTATTTGCTATTATCTTCTGTAACTTCCTTCAATTGAAGACCATAATATTCTGCTTGAATTTCAGGCCCCTGTGGTGGGCTTGTTCCATATGAATAGCGGTTTGTCTTCTGAACATTGATGGCAATAACAACCCGTTGCGCATGCGTGGTATATAGTTATAGTAGATAATTTAAACACCGAGTGAGTCTGACAAGAAGAAAGTGAGAGGATCGTATGAGTAGAAATTGTAAGTAAAGTACTGGGAAAAAACCTGGAGTGTCTAAGCAAAAGAAGGTCCGAGTGTATGAAGGGACTGTTTAGCCAACTTTTCTTTATGGAAGTGAAGTGTAGATGCTGAATGCGATTCAAAGGATATGGGCTGAATCAGTTGAAGTGCCTGTTTTGTGTAATGCCTGCAGGTTAAAAAGTATTGAGAAGTGCAGATATTTAAGTAAAAGGATGGATCAGAATGTTCTGAGATGGTTTGATCTTGTGGAAAGAATGGAAGAGAAACTTCTTTGTAGGTGTGTGAAGTGGTTAATGATACAACCTCTAAATTAAATAGGAAGGATCCGCTGTTGGAATTGCGCCATTGAAGTTTGCTCACTGCGTCATAAAAATCCTCGTCTCAGAAAGTAGGAAAAATCTCCAGAAGAATGACTAAATAGCATTCAAATGACCTTAATCATTTTTTGTCTACTATCGTCCTCCTCCTCTTCTTCTTCTTCTTCTTCTTCTTCTTCTTCTTCTTCTTCACCTTAGAACCAAACCCGTTATTGAACCTGAACTTTACGACTAAATCCAGCAAATCTTTCCCATTTTATTCAAATCGTTATCGTTGTAGGTCCACGTTTAACTCGTACGTCCACCCAACCACCTCTCTCTCTCTCTCTCTCTCTCTCTCTCTCTCAAGTTCTATACGTGTTATAGGACACATTCCTCAGTCCTTGACCTGTTCTGAGTTACTTTGAACGATTGTTGCACTTCGCGTTGCTATTTTCAACATTACAAAGTAAATGTTGCTTTGCATTTGACGTCAGATTGATCATTTCAGTCGATGTTACTAGAATCTAAAGCCAGAGGCATTAAATAGAGAAATAAACTTATACCAACACTATAACTGTTTCATGAAAAATGTAAGTGTACATGTGTAGAATCATTTAGGAATTTCGATTGACCATTAAAGTATTTTTATTGCATTATTACCTCTGATTTACACCACGAAAGCTCCGATGTTGTCATGCTACGTAATGGGTATAAACTTAGTCGTAAGACTGGAAATGAAGTGAAAGGCGATATTGACAGTGAAATAAAACTAGGAAAGTATTGTCTTTGCAGTGCTAGAAGCTGAAGTGTTACTCTTATTATTATTATTATTATTATTATTATTATTATTATTATTATTATTATTATTATTATTATTATTATTATTCAGAAGATGAACCCTATTCGTATGGAACAAGCCCACCAAAGGGGCCACTGAACTTGAAAACCAAACTTCCAAAGAATATGGTGTTCATTAGAAAGAAGTAACAGAAGGTCATGGGAAATACAGAAAGAAGAGAAAAAAAGAAAAAAACGAATTAACAAACAATGAATAGATAAAATGTAAGCAAATTATTAAAATAAAAGGAGAATTGTACTAGTGTAGTAATGCAATGCATATTCGCCTGAATTTCTGAAGCTCCGTTTTCACTGCACCCTCAGGGATGTAGTGAGGAATCAAGGACCTCTGGAATTGAGAAGTTCGACAGCGAGGCATATAGACAGGTTAGAGATACCAAGGCCAAGAGAAAGAGGAGGTCTGCTCACTTCACCCCCAAATCCCCCATGTAGGCGGAGCCTTGTCTACCTCCTTATTGCGTTATCGCCTGACAATGGGCAAGCCGAGCTTAGCGTAATGCAATTGCCTGGGAGAAATTTTCTCACCGAGTCACATCTAGATCTACTGAAGACCAGGTTAGAAAATGTTCAAATTCATGCATTTATTTGGATCCATTGTTTAATCATGTTAGGTTTGTGCAGTGAGGTCTTGGAAAAAATTACGTTATTAAGTAGCTTATATACCATATATACAGATATATATGTATATATATGTGTGTGTGTATGTGCATATATATATATATATATATATATATATATATATATATATATATATATATATATATATATATATATATATATATATATCTATATATATATATATATCTGTACATATACAAATGTATATATATATATATATATATATATATATATATATATATATATATATATATATATATATATATATCAGAAAGCTACAAAACGTCCTTTAATATCCAATTCACTCTACCTCGGAAATAGTATATTTTCATATATGTTACCGAAGGGGAATTTTTAGTTGATAATAAGTCCGTCGTCCCGTGGGATCGAACCAGCGACGGACGAGGAATCAGGACTACAGTGACACACTAACCAGTCGGCCACAAGAGAGGTATAAGTGAATAACATCTCCCATCATCTCACCCGTCGAACTCAGGTGTTTTGCGTTTGGAGACGATATCCACCCACCTCTACCATGTTGACCGTGTAGTGCGTTTGTCGCACGTAGCCATATTATGACTATTTATCACATCACCGTGATTCATATACAATCAGAAAGCTACAAACGTCCTTTAATATCCAATTCACTCTACCTCGTAGCTTTCTGATTGTATATGAATCACGGTGATGTGATAAATAGTCATAATATGGCTACGTGCGACAAATGCACTACACGGTCAACATGGTAGAGGTGGGTGGATATCGTCTCCAAACGCAAAACACCTGAGTTCGACGGGTGAGATGATGGGAGATGTTATTCACTTATACCTCTTGTGGCCGACTGGTTAGTGTGTCACTGAAGTCCTGATTCCTCGTCCGTCGCTGGTTCGATCCCACGGGACGACGGACTTATTATCAACTAAAAAAATTCCCTTCGGTAACATATATGAAAATATATTATTTCCGGAGGTAGAGTGAATTGATATTAAAGGACGTTTGTAGCTTTCTGATTGTATATGAATCACGGTGATGTGATAAATAGTCATATATATATATATATATATATATATATATATATATATATATATATATATATATATATATATATATATATATATATATATATATACATATATATATATATATTATACATATCTATATATAGTGTGTATACACACACATATATATAGAGAGAGAGAGAGAGAAAGAAAGAGAGAGAGAGAGAAAGAGAGAGAGAGAGAGAGAGAGAGAGAGAGAGAGAGAGAGAGAGCAGCTGTAGACTGAAGAGAGCTTTCCGTATCTCGGTCTCTTGTTAGCATTAAGCCAACACCTTCCCGCGAGCCTTAGCTATGGCCCAATTATTACCTTGAATCTCGACCCACTTCCTTTTCATGGAAAGGGCCACCCACCCCCCCGCCCCCCGGCCCCCGCCCCCGCCTCACCTTCTCGTATTTCATGCAAGTAATCGTTCCGATAGGATTCCCCAGAGCTGAGTGACTGACTGCTCTCTCTCTCTCTCTCTCTCTCTCTCTCTCTCTCTCTCTCTCTCTCTCTCTCTCTCTCTGTAGACACGTGTCAGCAGCCTTTGCTGACCCGCGGAGGTTGCGTGGAAATCGCAGGCTCTTTGTAAATGGAACACCCTGACATTTTAACATTTTACACAAACCACGCCCCCCCCACCTCCCCTTCCAGCTTATGTCCAAATTCTTGAGCACCTTGAGACTCACTCTCTCTCTCTCTCTCTCTCAGAGTCTAGACGTCTTAAAAAATATGTCCAATTGTCTGTTGTATTCGTAATGAAATGACCGCTCTTGTTCAGCGATAAAAAAAAAAAAAAAAAAAAAAAAAAAAAAAAACAGGTAAAAAATGCGCCGAAGTTTTTTCGGCGCGATCGAGTTTTGTGTAGATCGTATAATCAAGGCCACCGAAAATAGATCTATCTTTCGGTGGTCTCGATATAATGCTGTATGAGCCTCGGTCCATAAAACTCTAACAACGGCCCGGTGGTGGCCTATCCTATATCGTTGCCAGAAGCACGATTATGGCTAAATTTAGCCTTATTTAAATAAAATAAAACCCATTGAGGCTAGAGGGCTGCAATTTGTTATGTATGATGATTGGAGGGTGGATGATCAACATACCAATTTCCAGCCCTCTAGCCTCAGTAGTTTTTAAGATCTGAGGGCGGACAGAAAAAAGTGCGGACGGACAGATAAAGCCGGCACAATAGCTTTCTTTTCAGAAAACTAAAAGTGTAGTGACAAAAAAAAGTGCAGAAAAGGCGGCAGGAATTAGCGGATCGAATTTAAGATCAAATTATTTCGTCCAACTCTGACGGGACTTTTTTTAAAAATCTGTGATATGCCGTTTTAAAGAATAGCTTGCATATTCTTGTGACTGAGTCAACCCCAGTGAGTTGCACTGATTCTTATTTTATATATATAAGGTTACCTGAGCAAAGTTTATCGATGTGATGCACCATATATCAAAGATCCTGAGAAAATTATTATTATTATTATTATTATTATTATTATTATTATTATTATTATTATTATTATTAATCAAATGAACCCTATTCATACGGAGGAGCCCACCAAAGGGGCCATTGACTCTAAATTCATGCCTCCGAAGAATGGTATTCATTAGAAGGAAGTAACAGAATGTATGGGAAATGTAGAAAGACGAGATCACTTATTAAGAAAGAAAAAAGTTATAAATTGATAACTAAATAATAGCAAAAGTATGTAAATGATTAAAATACGAATTGATTTTAGATACTGCTGTTGGAGCAAACACAAATACTCCCTTCTCTCTCTCTCTCTCTCTCTCTCTCTCTCTCTCTCTCTCTCTCTCTCTCTCTCTCTCCAACACACACAAAACACACAAGCACACGAAAAGCGTATAAGAAATCACCCAGCCGTAAAGCGGAGCATGCAAGCACTGCACTTGCAATCCGAATTATGCCAAATCATTCTAGTTTTATTTTTCCCCTTATTTTGTCTTTTAATACAAAAGTTCATCGACTTGAAAGACGAAACGCGATGACTCTGCTTCCCGAGTCCCGAGTCAGCATTTTTGTCCTGCGAAGGTGGGGGTGGGGGCGTGTTGGGGGAGGGAACACGTGTCTAAAAGAAGCGTGTCAGTGCTGGCACTCTTCAGTCGCTTTGTGCCTGCCGTAGAGTGAGGTGTGCTTGTCTGCGGAGCTTCTCTTTTGCTTGGGCTCAGACACGCGTGCGCATCAAGGTAACAGATGATTTGCCTTTGAAGGCTTTTTTTTTTATTCCCGTTCTCGTTTCTGCTTGCTTGAGCGTCATTTGTCTCCAGTGCTTGCTTGTCACAGCTCTTAAGTTAATTGTTTTGTAATCCTTTCGGTTATTCGTTTTTAAATTTTCTGTATTTTTTTCTCGTTTCTGATTGCTGTAGCCCCACTAGTTTTCAGTGCTTACTTGTTACTGCTTTTAAGTTTATTGCTTTATAATTTTAATGTATTTTTACGTATATACATACAAACACGGCCACATGTGAACGTGTCTTCATTGTGAACAAGCGTATATATAAGAAAACGTACGTGTATCTAGATATATATGCTTATGGTATCATTTGCATATTATCTTCAATACGTGACACCGGAGTAATCTCAGTAGTGAATATTTGTGATAAGCCACTTTTGTATGTCCTACAAGAGGCAATTAAAAACAATGAGTTTGCTGTGTCGTTTCAGCTTGAAATTAATCGGTAGATTTAATATTTTCTTTGTCTGTTATATTAGTGGTTAAAGTTCCTAATGGTTGAAAATGATTTCATATAAAAGATTTTCTTTGGAGTTTACTTTCAAATTAACGCGTATCTGATACGAAGAACTTATTTTTCCCGGGTTCTTATGTGGCGAATTTTATTTTATTGTTTTCGTGTATATGTGTGTATGTATATATGTATATCTATATATGTATATGTATGTATATTAATATATATTATGCATATATATGTACATATATATATTCGTATATATATATATATATATATATATATATATATATATATATATATATATATATATATATATATATATATATATATATATATGTAGAATCTACTGGTCACTTTTTACCAGATACATATGTAATTGTAAAAGCCACAATGCACTCTTTAACTTCTCGAATTCTTCGCGGTTTTTTGTATACGCTTGTCACTACAAAGCCTTAAGACCCAAGTGCAAGAAATATGAAGAAACTGTGATGTCCGGTAGCGAGAAACGAATCCGGGTTCCGTAATTACAACGGGATCACGCTGCCGACCCGGCAGTGACAAGCGTATCTAAAAAACCGCGAAGAATTCGAAAAGTTAAGAGGGCATTGTGGCTATTGCAATTACATATATATATATATATATATATTCCAGTGGCAGATGCAGGTCATTTTCAGAACAGTGCAATGAAATGGCCGTTGAAACGGTTACCGGTCTGCTTTCGTAGTGACAAAAACTAACGCCCAGCCCAAGCGACAAGGCTAACAAGTTCGTCATCCGGAATTGCGAACTTGTTTTAAGACTCATTTCATCTGGGGATGATCTCGATCTATGCCATCAGCCTCTTAGATTCTGACCCGAGCGAGACGCTCGGTGCGGCCAGTGACCCCGGGGATAAACATTTTTCATCACTTTCGTCCGTAATGACTCGTCAAGAAATGTGAGACAGAAAAACAGGAGTGGGTATTATTACATGCAGTTTTAGATCGAGTTTGGAAAATGTAAAGCTTTATGGTTTAAGTGATGTGAAGAGCTATTATTATTATTCAGATGATGAACCCTATTCATATGGAACGAGCCCACCACTGGGGTCATTGACTTGAAATTCGAGCTTCCCGAGAATATGGTGTTCATTTGAAAGAAGTAACAGAAGGTGATAGGAAATACAGAAAGAAGAGATCAGTTATTAGAAAACAGAATTAACAAATTAATAAATAAACAAAAAGGTAAAAAAAAGGGATAGAAGGAAAATCTGTGCTGACAGGCCCCTGTGAATAAAAACATTATAATCAGTGTCTCCTCCGCTTTCAAACATTGTTGATGTAGGTTGGTCTTTTCTGGTTTCAAACATTGTCTATGTTGGTTGGGCGAACTCAGGGGTCCATTTCAGGCCTGTATATCGCCTTCATTACTTAACTGCCGGATTTGGGAAAGAGCCTGTGCTGGCTTAAAGCCTGCTTTTTCCCCAGTCAACCAACCAGGCAAACGTTTACGCAAACGTTTCAGTTAAGAATTGGGAAGTAAATAAGAACATTCGTGTTTACTTTACGTAAACGTTTCCATAAGACAATGTAATTAAGAAGTTTCATTTTCAATTTATGTAAACTTTTCACAAGACAATGTAATTAAGAATTTGTGTAAACGTTTTTCACAAGACATTAATTAAGAAATTTCATTTTCAATTTCTGTAAACGTTTTCAAAGACAATGTAATTGATAAATTTCATTTTCAATTTCTGTAAACGTTTTCACAAGACAATGTAAGTAAGAAATTTAATTTTCAGTTTCTGTAAACGTTTTCACAAGACAGTATAATTAAGAAATTTCATTTTTAATTTCTGTAAACGTTTTCACAAGACAATGTAATTAAGAAATTTCATTTTCAGTTTCTGTAAACGTTTTCACAAGACAATATAATTAAGAAATTTCATTTTCAATTTTTGTAAACGTTTTCACAAGACAATGTAATTAAGAAATTTCATTTTCAAATTTTGTAAACGTTTTCACAAGACTATGTAATTAAGAAATTTCATTGTCAATTTATGTAAACGTTTTCGTAAGCCAGTATAATCAAGAAAACTCGTTTTTGATTAACGCAAACGTTTTCCCAAGACAGTATAATTAAGAACTTTCATTTTCAATTTCTGTAAACGTTTTCATATGACAATTTCATTTTCAATTTCTGTAAACGTTTTCACGAGACAATGTAATTAAGAAATTTCATTTTTCAATTTCTGTAAACGTTTTCATAAGACAGTATAATTAAGAAAATTCGTTTTTCATTGACGCAAACATTTTCCCAACACAATCTAATTAAGACAGTCCGCTTGTAATTTACGTAAACGTTTTCACAAGACAATGTAACTAATATAATTCACTTTTAATATAGCAAACATTTTAATCTAAGACTTCATTATACATCTGAATTCTTGTGTACCCTGGGTATGTATACAAAGACACACAAGGAAAAGTGTCCCTTCCAGGACACGAGAATCTCCCTTTGTACTTCAGCAAAGTAAAATGGTCTGGAAAAAATTTAGATTTTATTCGTAACAAATGAAGCATTCCTGTCCTCGACGTCTTGCATGAAAAAAAACGAACTTAACCTTGGAACCTCCGGCGTTCCTCCCACCGGCGGCGCCGCCCTTGCGGACGAAGGCGGAGGAGGAAGGAAGGTGGTTCCTTCGCTTCCCGTGGGAGATGATTCGGGAATTCTTTCTTGTGGAGGACCAGCTTCAGTGAGACGACATAGGGGGGAGGGAGGGGTGGGGGTACGGGAAGGAGGAGAGTCCTTTAACCAGCGGAAAATACCGTCCATTTGAACTGTAGTCCAATTTTTTTATTTTAATTCCGTTGGTTGATGGGGAGGGGGGAGAGTTAAGTCCTTCAAGCAGCGGAAAATACCGTCCATTTGAACTGAAGTCCAATTTTTTTATTTTAATTTCGTTGGTTGGTGGGGGGAGGGGGGAAGTTAAGTCCTTCAAGTAGCGGAAAATACCGTCCGTTTGAACTGTAGTCCAATTTTTTTTTATTTTCATTTATTTATATTTTATTTATTTTTCTGTCTTTGTGGTTAATCCACTTGTCACCAGAATGTCAAGTTTTTGGTGAATTTCAAAGGTTGGGTTAATTATACGGTATTAATTATACAGTATTGTATATATAATGTAATATAATATATTATATATATACTGTATATATTATATATATACAGTATTGTATATATATAATATAATATAATATAATATAATATAATATAATATAATATAATATAATATAATATAATATAATATAATATAACGGAGGTGGCTTCTAATTAGCTCTCAGTACTGGAATTTACATAAGCATTCGATATCATTTGCTCGGCAAAATTCGTACGCGAAAATTCAGTATATTGAGCATACACCCACGCCCACGCCAACGCCCTTGCCCTTAACCTTGAGCAGGAATGGCTTCAGATGGTGCTAGTCTTCCGGTTTTCAAGAAGCCTTTCGGGATGAAGTTGTTAGCCCCTATTCTCTTTTCGACCCTAGTTTCGATCCACCACCAACACAGCTGAGTAAATGCCAGTACATAATTCAGTGCTTAGGTTTACAGGGGAAAGTTGGGATTTGACGGGAGTTGGCTGAATCTCTCTCTCTCTCTCTCTCTCTCTCTCTCTCTCTCTCTATATATATATATATATATATATATATATATATATATATATATATATATATATATATATATATATATATATAGAAATAATCGACACACAATCACGTGTGAAACAGAAATAAATTTCTGACTCACATCGGGATCGAACCCAGGTCTTTGAATCGAAAGGCAAGGGTCCTGCCCACAAGGCCATACAAGTCACTGTTATATATATATATATATATATATATATATATATATATATATATATATATATATATATATATATATATACAGTATAATTATAATTATAGTGTGTGTGTGTGTTTTGAAAAAAGTTTTTATATTTTATATTAGAGAAAGAATTGCGATATCTTTCTCTACGTGTTGCAGACAACTGCAATAAGGCGCTCAGGGAAACCTTTGGAGTCAATTTCTTATCCTTTTGCGGTTTTAATGTTACTGCAAAGTAATCGTACCCAGGAGATAAAAAGGACTCGAAAACATGCCGTGTGTCCAATTTATCCGCTGTTTACGTGCAATGAAAGCAGTTCTGCTTGTTCATTTGAGAAAAGAATGTCAGCACGTGAGCCTTGTCAGGTGTTGTTGACATTCAAACTTCTGTGTGTTTTGCCGCAGTTGCTGCGTTGCAAAAAGTTGATGTTTGCGTTTACTAGCTCTCTCTCTCTCTCTCTCTCTCTCTCTCTCTCTCTCTCTCTCTCTCTCTCGTCAGAGGCACGGGCTTAATGCCTACAAAGATAATGCAAGTCACTTGCTTAATTCTCTCTCTCTCTCTCTCTCTCTCTCTCTCTCTCTCTCTCTCTCTCTCTCTCTCTCTCTCTCTCTCTCTCTCTCTCTCTTCGCTTTTGTGTCAAATCGGAACTTCGTAGATCATTTATCCACATTAATTTCAAAAAAGAATATAAAATAAAAATTATGATGGACGTCTGTCGGTCAAATTTTCCTATTTTCATTTTCAACATCAATATGAATTTTATATTCTTACGTTTAATTCTCTCTCTCTCTCTCTCTCTCTCTCTCTCTCTCTCTCTCTCTCTCTCTCTCTCTCTCTCTCTCTCTTTCCTTTTGTGTCAAACCGGATTTAAGTCGGTCAATCAAAAAAAAGGAGAAAAGAAAAGAAAAACTTAAATGAAACCAGTAAAAAATGCGTCGAAGTTTCTTCGGCGCAATCGAGTTTTCTGTATGAACCGCGGCTCATGGAGCTTTCAGACACGGCCCAGTGGTGGCCTGTTCTATAGCGTTGCCAGACGCACAATTATGGCTAACTTTAACGTTGAATATAATAAAAACCACTGGGGCTAGAGGGCTGCAATTTGGTATGTTTGATGACTGGAGGGTGGATGCTCAGCGTACCAATTTGCAGCCCTCTAGCCTCAGTAGTTTTTAAGATCTGAGGGAGGACAGGAAAAGTGCGGACGGACAGACAAAGCCGGCGCAATAGTTTCCTTTTACAGAAAACTAAAAATGGCTAATGAACATTTTCTCATGTCTATTTGCGACATCACAAGAAATATTACCATTCTGGCGTTTAATGTCTACTAATCCTTGAAAGACCGAAATTGCTTCTACGTTTGGGCAATTGACAGATTAACCTGTCATTAAACGAAAGTCTCAAGTCTTCCTGTTTTGCGACATTCTCGGTGGCCTTGCGTTTGCCTTAAGGGCAGGTATGTGCGTGTGTGTTTGTGTTCAAGGTCAGTGCTCCCGAAATCTGTTCGAATCGAGGAAATTGACTGGTAAATACTAGTTGTGATAAGTGGCCCTCTGAGTGAAAATCACGCGCTTTCTGCTACACTGCGGAGGGATAAAATAGAGCCAGTTGACCGTCTTAGAATAAGAAGGAGTTATGGTCTTGACAGGCTTAGTATCTTTTGTTTCTCCCAGAGTGTTTATCCTTTCCCAAGTCCTCACTGAAAGCAGTAATTTGAATATTGCTTTGATTATCTTACTGATTGTGGAAGCTGTTGCTCTGATTATCTTACTGATTGTGGAAGCTGTTGCTTTGATTATCTTACTAATTGTGGAAGGTGTTGCTTTGATTATCTTACTGATTGTGGAAGCTGTTGCTCTGATTATCTTACTGATTGTGGAAGGTGTTGCTTTGATTATCTTACTGATTGTGGAAGGTGTTGCTTTGATTATCTTACTGATCGTGGAAGCTGTGTGAATTCCTCTGTTAAGGATTGCAGTAATCTTTGCCGTGTTAGAGATTAGCATTATTCTTTGCTACGCAATATCCACTAGCTTTTGTAACACTTTGAGTACTTCTAGACTGCATAGAAAGACGTTCCGTATTAGTAGCATCGTACTGAAGGACCTTGAATGACTGCAGATCTCACGCACACAAGCAGGCATTCAAGGCCTGAGATCAGTCTTCTAATGTTGCATCATATTGCCTCTAAATCTCTTCCCTAACAACTCCCTAAAACACTCGTCCCTCGCAGAAAAGAAATTGATTCTTTTCTGACAACCTCAACCGGCAAAGGTGGCTCCATCGATCATCCGTGTTAATGGTGTGCATGCTACTTAGTCACCTCAGCCAAATCGGATGGTTGTTTTTGTCCTTCTTCCAAGCCAGCGGCCATCACCTTGCCCTTCAAAATGCCAGCAGTTAGACTTGCAGTGGTAAGCGTACAGCACTGCCTAAAATGGAAGACTGCAATGTCTGCAAAACTACAAAACAGAGAGAAATGGTAGATACTGCAGTTTCCCTTGCCTTACTACTGATTTTGCAGATACTGCAAATGGGACCTCCTAAATACTCGTGGAAAGCTTTCAAGAATCATTCTGATACTGCGATGACTTGTGTGTTTTGTGCTTCACAAGCCTAATAGGTGGCACATCTCAATTTCGATCATTTTGCTGACACTGCAGTTCTCCATTTTAGGGCTTACTTGAAAATGGGCATAGTATCTTTTCTGTAAAAGAAGAAAAAACGACATCAGTGAATTTAGGCTAGTATCATATGTATCATGAGCAACCACAATTCAACTCATAATCGCCAGTCACCCTTGGGTTGTCATTTCCTTCTATCTTAATCTTAAGAAGCAATTAAATGCTAAGAAAGAAATTGTGCTTGTCAGGGTGGTGTAGCTTAAGGCGGTGAAATAATTGCTCGCGCTGCCTATACTTCGGAACACTCGCTTTCGGCTGGAAGTGAAATGCCTCCTATTCTCTGCTGAAAAAGGTTATGGGGTGAGAGCTATGATCATCGTGAAATCCTCTGTTCACGATTCTGCTGCTTCGCCACAGTGCTGTCTTGAATGACTATGAATTTAACGGTGTGAAAAATATATAATTTTTTTTACATTGCAAAGAATTGTAGTTTCCGTACTTGTGTGGGAAATCCACAAGCGATTGTGGTTTGCATACCTGTCTGGAAAATCTACGAAGAATTATAGTTTCCGTACCTGCCTGGAAAATCTACGAAGAATTATAGTTTCCGTACCTGCCTGGAAAATCTACGGAGACCTGTAGTTTCCATACCTCTCTGGAAAGCCTACAAAGAATTATTGTAGTTTCCATGCCTCTCTGGAAAACCTACAAAGAATTATTGTAGTTTCCATACCTCTCTGGAAAGCCTAAAAAGAATTGTATACCTGCCTGGAAAATCTACGGAGACTTGTAGTTTCCATACCTCTCTGGAAAGCCTACAAAGAATTATTGTAGTTTCCATACCTCTCTGGAAAACCTACAAAGAATTATTGTAGTTTCCATATCTGTCTGGAAAATCTACAAAGAATCACTGTCTGGAAAAGCTACGAAGAATTGCAGTTTCCATACCTGTCTAGAAAACCTACGTGAGAAACACAGAAACAATAACTCTTTTACTTTCGAATAAGTTCAGACCGTCGCCCGAGGTTCAAATGAATACTTCCAGTGAAGACATTAAAGCCTGAGATGGGAAATTGGGCAGGAAATATATATAGATGTAATAAAGAAGGGAACGGCCGCGAACGCCGATTGCTTAAGGATCATTAATTCCCGCTGATGGCGGAATATTACTTGGAATATTACTTAGTCAGATCTGTTGGATTTCGGAGACGCCCGTCATGCGAGTCCATGACATGAAGAATTAAGGGTAATGAAATTGCCCTCGGGGGTGGGGGTGGGCGGATGGGGAGACTTTCGTCAAAGCCCTTAGGTGGTAAGGGGTGGCTTTTGTTTAAGCCTTTGGGTGGGTAGAGGCTGGCTTTTGTTAAAGCCCTTGGGTGGGAGAGAGGGACTTCTGTTAAAGCCTTTGAGTTGGGAGAGCGGGGACCTCTGTTAAAGTCCTTGGGTGGGGAGGGGGCTTTTGTTAAAGCCTATGGGTGGGAGGGTGGGAGAGAGGGACTTTTGTTGAAGCCCTTGGGTGGGTAGAGAGGGACTTTTGTTGAAGCCCTTAGGTGGGTAGAGAGGGACTTTTGTTAATGCCTATGGGTGGGAAGGTGGACTTTTGTTAGAGCCCTTGGGTGAGGAGAGAGAGGGTGACTTTTGTTAAAGTCCTTGGGTGGGAATGGATGATGAAACCTTTTGTTGAAGACAGCTACAATTGGTGCTATCACATCAATTCGTATCTTTTTAGTTAATGTTCCGTCATGCTATATATAATGGTCTGATTGATGTGGCGCGCATAATTCCCCATCATCGTCGTTTGGGCTTGAATGTTTATTTGCATCGGAAGTCATTCTGTCATTACGCGCTCGCTTCCACTTCGATCTAGTTCTTACGAAGGAGGAAAGGAGGAGAAAGTAAAACATTCGTGACTGACACACTCCTCGTTCTGCTAACCACATCCTTAGCAACACGAAGTACATTTTTACAAAAGATAAAAAAGAAAAAACATTGCGCGGAAAAAATATAAATTGTGACCTGTGAGAAAGGAATACGCGAAATTATTGAGTCATTTCGAAAACCTTGAGGGAAAAAAATAAAAGATGGATGATGGCAGGAAATACGAGTTTGAGAAATATGTTAGGGAAAAAATCTTTTGGAAGAAATATGTGGAAGGCCAACGCAAATTGATAAATGATTTC
>NC_089750.1:72764706-72787206 GCF_040412425.1 Macrobrachium rosenbergii
ATAAACGTGTGTTCAGTCGTATTGACTAAATCACGAAATACTACAAAAGTCATGAAGTATTAAAGCCATGTATGAATTGTCATCAAAATCTTAGAAACATATTTAACCATAAATGAAATACGTTAATTTCTTTTGTTTGGGGGATTTCATATGAATCTGAGTATTTTTTTTAAAAAGTTGTTAATTGAAGAAGACAGTAAAGGTGCAGGTTTGAGTGATGCAGGATTGAAAGGGATTAATGTAAACAGGAGAATGCTTTATAGTGGTAACACTGACTGAGTGCCTGACCAGGGTGTGTAAGGTATACCAGCTGAGGGAAAGGTTCCAAAAGAATTGAGAGGAACGATCCTTTCCTTGTGCTATATGAAGTGGAGTGGAAAAGAGTTTGTGGCGGAAGGACGTGCTAAAGTGCTGCTGATGAGTCTCTGGTGTGAGTGTATGGGAAGGATGAGGCTGTGGAAGGATGGAAGCGGCCATGGCTAACCTAACTTTCCCTCTGGAGCCAAATCCTAACAGGGATAGATAAGAAGAGGTTAGGAGAATGTGGGAGTGTAATGGATACGAAAGCACTGTCCTGACATCATCTTCCCGTTCCTTCCGCAGTTGGAGGAGGATCTGCCGGTGGAGTGTTGGCGAACCGTCTGTCGGAGGTCCCCGGATGGCGAATACTCCTGCTGGAGGCCGGAGGCGAGCCCCCTCAGGAGAGCAACGTCCCGGCATTCATTTTTGCCGGTCCTAGGGGGATCGCCGATTGGAAGTATTACACAGTCCGGCAGAGGCACGGTCTTAATGCCTACAGAGATAATGTGAGTCACTGTTTTAATTATCCTCTCTCTCTCTCTCTCTCTCTCTCTCTCTCTCTCTCTCTCTCTCTCTCTCTCTCTCTCCTCAGAGGCACGGACTTACTGCCTTCAGAAACAATGTGTTATTGTATTCTCTCTCTCTCTCTCTCTCTCTCTCTCTCTCTCTCTCTCTCTCTCTCTCTCTCTCTCTCTGTCCTCAAAGACACGTACTTACTGCCTTCAAAAATAATGCGTCATTGTATTCTCTCTCTCTCTCTCTCTCTCTCTCTCTCTCTCTCTCTCTCTCTCTCTCTCTCTCAGAGGCACGGACTTACTGCCTTCAGAAACAATGTGTCATTGTACTCTCTCTCTCTCTCTCTCTCTCTCTCTCTCTCTCTCTCTCTCTCTCTCTCTCTCTCTCTCTCTCTCCTCAGAGGCACAGACTTACTGTCTTCGGAAATAATGTCATTACATTCTCTCTCTCTCTCTCTCTCTCTCTCTCTCTCTCTCTCTCTCTCTCTCTCTCTCTCTCTCTCTCTCTCTCAAAACGTCAAAACCAAACCATTTTTACTCAGCTATATACTGACGGATCATCATCGAACTTGATTTGTCAATATCTTTCAATAAATTGAAAAAGATTGCATAAGAAAGGATAACAAAGCTAATAACTAAATTAATTTTCCATCCTCTCCTCCACATTAATCCAAGATCTCTTCGGAATCCTAAGCACCCTTTGAGAGAATCTATTTTTTCCAACCCCGCAGAGGATCGCCTATCCCCTGGGGCGCGTCCTTGGGGGGACCTCCACCCTGAACTGGATGTTCTACGTGCGAGGGAACCGCAGAGATTACGACTACTGGGAGAGCCTCGGCAATCCAGGATGGGGTTACAAGTCCGTCTTGCCTTATTTCCTGAAAGCGGAGGATTACAGAGGAACCAGGAACAAGAAGACGCGTGAGTCACATTTCATTCATATTTAGGACTTCTGACATTTCATTCTCAAGTGTCAGAGTCGTCTTCTAGTATTTAGGCTTAGTTATTGTATAGTTTTTGCTTTCCCTGGCTGCGTTTCCTGTTTTCGGTGGATAGCTGATGTGTCTGAGGCGGTGTTTAGTCGATGATTTTGCTTCCCGAAGTTCTACCGTTTTCTGTGAGTAGTGGGTGGGTTTAAAACGATATTCCTTGTATTTTGATTTCTCTATTGATATACTTATTTGTGTAAATAGAATGCTTATTCCTTTATAAATATACTTTTTGGGTAAGTAAATTGGTAGAATGAAGGAAACGTTGCAAAGGAAAGTTATATTTTTACTTTTATTTCATTTATCATTTCGAATATGGCTGTATTGCATTCATAACCATCTCTTATACTTTTGATGAAAGGCCTAGATATTATTATTAGCCTTAAGGCCTTTGTTTTAGAAGGGAAAGCCCTTATAATCCAGAAATCTGGGAAGTAAATGTTGTCAAGGTTGTGATAAAAATGTAATATGTGTAGAGAAGTTCGACAAATTTTGCAATCGTGCGGTAATATTAAAAAAAAATGTAATATCACCTCACATGTGCCTGCTAACCTATTTCCACCTCGGGATGGAGTGGAACCGAAGAACTGGTTTTGAAATTGTCGGCTAGACGGAGTTCCCCACCTCTCTCCACGACGCCTAAGATTTAATGAAAGGTTTCAGAAAGAGGTACATGACTGTACTTCTTCACGTTTCATTTTTTTCCCCGGTGCAAACAATCCAATAACATGAAAATTCCGAGTCTCTTGGCCTTTAAATTTACGCATTTCCTCTAACATTTCAGTTAAAAAAAAAAGAGTTCATAAATAAGAACATCGATCAGATATGTACGACAGTTGGGAAACGAATGAAAAGAAATGGTAAAACCTCGAGTGAAAGTTCTTTCAAGGTTGCGAGGTTTTTGTTCCATCGCAGTATCCCCTGTTTGTTGTGTATCCGTTTTCTGTTATGTAAACAAAAAAAACGGGGATTTATGAAGTAACGTATGCTCTACTCCGTATTCTTTTTCTGAATTAATCACGCGAATTGGATGATCTCTTAACCCCTGTCTTCTGCTTTTGTACAGTTGCGTACCACGGCAGGGGCGGGCCTCTGTCTGTAGAAGACAAGAGGTGGGCAACGCCTCTCCTGAGCGGCTTCATCAAGGCGACTCAGCAACTCGGCTATGACGTCATCGATCCAAACGGACCTGACCAAATAGGTAAGTTGAGAATTCGTAACCTTAGGTCATTTTTATTCATTTATCAGACTTGGGTGTTTGCAGAGAGAAAGGAAGAGTACTACAGCAAATGTTTCCCTCATGTATCAGTAAAAAAAAAAAAAAAAAATCTAAAGCTAAAAACACGTTAAATATAGTTAAAAGAAAAATTTTCCCACGCACATTTTTATTCATTTAAGTGTTTTGCTACAGTAAATATTTCCTTATCTTAAAAAATTATAGTCTAGAAACATGATGAATATATCTAAAGGGTAAATTTTCCAAAACAAATTTTTATTCAGTTAAGTGTTTATTTGCTACAGCAATATTAAATATTAAATATCAAATCTAAATTTATAAACAAAATATATCTAAAGGAAAATTTTCCAACACGCATTTTTATTCAGTTAAATGTTTATAACATAAACAAGTAAAAAGTGCGTCGAAGAGCAATTGAGTTTTCGGTCCGGTTGTGGCCTCAGCCACGGCCCATAAAACTCCTAGCCGCGGCACATGAAAATCAGCCACGGTGCGGTAGTGGCACCTATAGCGCTGCCAGAAGTACGGTTATGCGTAACGTTAACCTTAAATAAAATAAAAAAAAACTACTGAGGCTAGAGGGCTGCAATTTGGTATGCTTGATGATTGGAGGGTGGATGATCAACGTATCAATTTGCAACCCTCTAGCCTCAGTAGCTTTAAGAAAAAAGTACGGACGGACAGACAAAGCCGGCACAATAGTTTTCTTTTACAGAAAACTAAAATCTATTTTTCATCACGGAAACAGCTTTTATACCGTAAGATGTTTTCAGTGTAAAGATATATTCGCGCCGAAAAACAGTTTCACATAATGCAAATACTTTTGCATTTGGGTGCACTACAATTTATCGAAATCAAATTTTTGTCAAATGTATGGTATCTAATCACGCGAATTAGATCCTGTCCTAATAATTGGGGCATGGTGGATCCTCTATTCTTTATCCTTCCATCCTTCTCTGCTCTAGCCTGGGGTAGGAAAGGAGGTCACACAAGGTTGCCTAACCCTGAAAAAATAAAAAAAAAAGTGCAGGACAGGTTTGCGTAATTTATGTAATGTGGTAACGTAACGATATTACGTATTAGGTTCTCTCTCTCTCTCTCTCTCTCTCTCTCTCTCTCTCTCTCTCTCTCTCTCTCTCTCTCTCTAGTTGTTGAATGTTCTGCTTTTTTTTTATCTTTCTTTTGCTGCTTGCTTTAATATTTTTTTCCTTCTTCTTCTTCCTCTTCTTCTTCTTCTTCTTCTTCTTCTTCTTCTTCTTCTTCTTATTATTATTATTATTATTATTATTATTATTATTATTATTATTATTATTATTATTATTATTATTATTATTGAACAGGCACACCCCACAAGTTGATCCATCCTCGTTCTTTTTAAATTTTCTTTCTTTAATCATTTTGTCCTAATATTTGCTGACAAAACCAATATAATTTTTACAATTCTTTTTTTCTATTTTCTTGTGCGATTCTATTTTCTTGTGCGAATTCCATCACTGCCTATTCCCCAACCCCCACCCTCACCCTTCCAAACTCACTGACATAAATGTTTATCCAAATATCATTTATAATTTCATCGTTTTCTTTGACAGCTCGTCAGCTTCCCCCGCCTCTCCCCATTTATCAGTTTGATATTTATTCTAAGGTCACTCTGCTTTCACTTGCTAACTTCGGGTAAAAGCGCATTCTTCGCTTGTGGGTATTTTTGTGGAAGAATGCGGATTGTGAATTTAGCTAAATCTGGAACGTAAGTTAAATGAAAACAAGTAAAAAAATGCTCCGAAGTTTCTTCAGCGCAATCGAGTTTTCTGTACAGCGTATAATCAAGGCCACCGAAAATAGATCTATCTTTCGGTGGTCTCGGTGTAATGCTGTATGAGCCTAGGTCCATGAAACTTTAACCATGGCCCGGTGGTGGCCTGGCCTGTATCGTTGCCAGACGCTCGATTATGGCTAACTTTAACCTTAAATAAAATAAAAACCACTGAGGCTTGAGGGCTGCAGTTGGTTATGATTGATGATTGGAGGGTGGATGATCAACATACCAATTTGCAGCCCTCTGGCCTCAGTGGTTTTTAAGATCTGAAGGCGGACAGAAAAAATTGCGGACGAATAGACAAAGCCGGCACAATAGTTTTCTTTCCAGAAAACTAAAAAAGAATACTGTAATATATGAACCGAGGATGAATTGCAGAATAAGTGAGGTGAAGTTAGAATTAGAAGGAAATGATAAAAGTAGAGGAGAAGGTTTAAATAAGCAAAGACTTGGACGCATAAGTGCTGTGTCTTATAGTTCAGAGGAACCTGTTATCCACATTTCAGTCCCTTTCACTCATTAAAAGCACAAAAGTATAACGATTTTTTTACCATTTGTTTTGAAGGGAAGAGCGAATAAATTTCGCTTCTCAAAGTTGTTATTATTATTATTATTATTATTATTATTATTATTATTATTATTATTATTATTATTATTATTATTATTATTCAGAAGATGAACCCTGTTCACATGGCCCCGTAGGGGGGTTAGAGCCGTCAGTGCGACTCATGCGGTGCACTGTAGGCATTACTTAAGGTTCTTTGCAGCGGCCCTTCCTTAGGCCCCTAGCTGCAACCTCTTTCGTTTCTTTTACTGTACCTCCTTTCATATTCTCTTTCTTCCATCTTACTTTCCACCCTCTCCTAACAGTTGATTCCTAGTCCAACTGCTTTGAGGTTTTCCTCCTGTTACACCTTTCAAACCTTTTACAGTCAATTTCCGTTTCAGCGCTGAGTGACCTCATAGGTCCCAGTGCTTGACCTTTGGCCTAAATTCTATATTCAATTCAGTTCAGAGTCTATTCATATGGAACAAGCCCACCAAGGGGGCCATTGACTTGGAATTCAAGCTTCCAGAGGATGTTACGATGTTCATTAGGAAGAAGTAGGACGAGGAAAAACGAAGTACAGAAAAAGAGATAAATTAATAAACAGATAAAATTTATAAAAATGAAAGGTGAATAGTATTAAGGTAGTGGTAGACAAGTAATTTTTTGTATAAATAGTTATACAGAGCTGGATTAGCGCTCGACGGTAGAAAGAGAAGTGTAGCTTTTATGTTGATAAATATTTCTAGGGAGACATGCTTTAAGCCAGTCTTAGACGGCGACCATCAACAGTCAAGTTCCAGCAAGGATGCCAGCGTTTAAACAGCTCATTGTATTATCCCTGTGCCCTTCCAGACGTACTTTTTCTAGTTCAACGCACGCACACACACACACACACAAGAAAAGAATTCTTGCTGGCGAAAGCTGACATTCAGTTTGAAGTCGGTCCGGTGATGGGTTGGTCACGATTCTGATAAAATTGTTGAAGTTGCTTAATCATCCCCAAATTGCCGCAGCTTCTTAATCATCCCAGAGATGATTCACCAGAAACCACCTGCAGTGGTGATTTCCCCGTAGGGGCGTAGTGCGTCAGTGCACCTCGCGCGTTGCGCTGCAGGCATTATTACTGAAGGTTCTTTGCAGCAACCCCGTTCATTCCTTTTACTGTACCTCCACTCATATTATATTTCTTCTATCTTGCTGTCCATCCTCTCCCAACGATTATTTCATAGTGCAGTTGCTTTGAGGCTTTCCTCCTGTTACACCTTTCAGACTACCTACTCTCAATTTCCTTTCCAGCACTGAATGACCTCACAGGTCCCAGTGCTTGGCCTTTGACCTGAAATTTATATTCCATTCCATTCCACTCCAAGCGTAGTGAAAACAATGATGATATTCCATTCCATTCCACTCCAAGCGTAGTGAAAGCAATGATGATATTCATCTCGACAGCTGAAACGTGATAGTGTAAACTTATTTATCTTAAGGCAGTATTTTATTTGACTATGCGCAGATGAAGGGACGGAGTTAAATTGATAAGAAAATGAATTGCAGTGAGTCAGCAGAATATCATACGAGGTCAATTGCTTTTGACAGCGTGTTTTTCGTAAGCTAGAGAGAGAGAGAGAGAGATGTGTATAAGTATGTATGTCAGTGTGTGTGCGAGAGAGAGAGAGAGAGAGATGTGCGTAAGTTTGTCAGTGTCTGTGTGTGTTAGAGAGAGAGAGAGAGAGAGAGAGAGAGAGAGAGAGGATATTATTACCAATAGAAAAATGAAATTAAAAATAAAAAAGTAGCGATTTATGTACCTGAGAGTAGTTGACTATTGTGGGTCGTATCCAGCGTGGAGAAGAGAATGAGGCTGACATCCTCATCCTAAAATATTCACGGAAAAAAATGAAAATTCCGAACAGACAGTTATGTGAGACGATATAAATATTAATATTGATAATTCAAATACCTCTTCTAAGGGTAGCTGGTTTTGCGCATGCGCGGAAACCGGATTAGCGGGTTAGCGAAAGAAACGCTTTTTAACGAATGATAAATAACGGAAATTCGTAAAGATGATTTATTTAATGACTTGATTTCTGTCACTGCTTAATTCAGTAAACCTTGGATCCCGTAGGGAAATAATGCCGTCAGTGGACTGCACGCGGTGCACTGTAGGCATTACTTAAGATTCTTTGCAGCGTCCCTTCTCCCCCTAGCTGCAACCTCTTTCATTCCTTCTACTGTACCTCCTTCGTCCATATTCTCTTTCTCCCAACTTACTTTCTGCCCTCTCCTAACAATTAAGTTCCTCGTTGGACGGGTGGGTACCGTTCTCGGCTAGCACTCTGCTGGGCCCGCGTTCGAGTCTCCGGCCGCCCAATGAAGAATTAGAGGAATTTATTTCTGGTGATAGAAATTCATTTCTTGCTATAATGTGGTTCGGATTCCACAATAAGCTGTAGGTCCCGTTGCTAGGTAACCAATTGGTTCTTAGCCACGCAAAATAAGTCTAATCCTTCGGGCCAGCCCTAGGAGAGCTGTTAATCAGCTCAGCGGTCTGGTTAAACTAAGGTATACTTAACTGAACTTCTCCTAACAATTGTTTCATAATGCAGGGTTTTCCTCCTGTTACACCTTTAAATGAACCTTATTACTCTCAATATCCCTTTCAGCACCGAATTACCTCCTCATCACAGGTCCCAGCGCCTGGCCTTTGGCCCAAAGTTCATATTCCATTCCGTGCCATTAAGCCTTGGACATTTTATACTCCGTAAAATTGGTCATAAGGATTTGTTCTTAAGTAATGATAACTGTCAGGTGCCAAATATTGAATATTTCCCTTAAAAGAACACACGACACTTGAATAGACCTTGCTCGCCCTAAGCTTACAAAGTTGCTAGGCATTAATGTGGGTTTCAAGGCCGCTCACAACAGAGCGCGCGCGCTCGCTTGCTCGTGCAGATGCGCTCGCATAATCATTTGTCGCGTATATGCGTACGCACGTCTTCATCTAAAATAAGATTCTCATTTTGAAGTGACTTCGTATCCAGCAGATATTGTTTATTAGATAATCATGTAGATAAAGAAGGTATGTTTTTTAATATATTATTATTATTATTATTATTATTATTATTATTATTATTATTATTATTATTATTATTATTATTATTCAATATACATTTACCTAATATTTCTCCGTTGTTCCTTTTATCTGATGAATTTCCATCTTCCATTTATATTATTATTGTGGTGTTGATTTTGCAGAAGTAATTCAATCATCTTTCTCATATCCTTAACATTGTTATAGAATGAGAAGGTTTTACCTTTACAACTGCACTTCATATTTTCTAGCGCTTTAAACTAGGCTTTTGAATTATATATTGTCCTAAGATTTTGTCACGGCATATTACTAATGTCCTCTCTCTCTCTCTCTCTCTCTCTCTCTCTCTCTCTCTCTCTCTCTCTCTCTCTCTCACACACACACACATGACATACATACATACAAACACTCTCTCTCTCTCTCTCTCTCTCTCTCTCTCTCTCTCTCTCTCTCTCTCACACACACACACACACACACTCTGACATGCATACTTTCACAAGTCCTCTCTCTCTCTCTCTCTCTCTCTCTCTCTCTCTCTCTCTCTCTCTCTCTCTCTCTCTCTCCAATTAAGTTCTTACTGTGAAATAACTGTAAAACTTCAGTAATGTATTTTTCTAATAAAAGATAAGGAAAAGTTAAGTTCTTACGTGACACAATATATAACTTACTCCAAAAATAGTGAAGGATAATAAGTTTTACCTTTTTATTTTCAGTGACCTTCCAGCATTTTATTGCAAATATTTTTATTGGGCGATATCTCCCTGAGCAGAACATTAGCTTAAAAGATTCTTTTACAAATATAAGAACTACTTAAAACCTAAAAAATATATATATATAACAACTATATAAAACATAAAAGAACGTAGTTTTCAAGTCGCGGAGAAAATACGATCGGAAATGCCTATGTGGCAACTTTTTAGAGTAATTGACGGTTTGGTGTTTTTTTCGCCAATTTTTTGACCTAGCGGTTAAGTCCGCGGCCACTTTTTGCTGTCGCAATCACACTTATCGAGAGCCAACTTTTTTTCTTGTATGTTTTTTCCTCCTTCGTGCCTTCTTGCACGTCAAGCTTTCCCTGGTGGGGTCAAGAGTTAAATGAAGCGACCAATATGCATTTAACGAATTTAGATTTTTGGTGTCCATGTCGAAAGCTCTTATATCTTGTCTGTCGTCATGAAGGCTCTGTATAGATCCAGCTTGCCTGTATTTATAATATTACCCTCAAATTTTGAATGTTTCTTTATTTCTTTACCTCCCCAATTGGCCTGAATAAAAAAAAAAAAACTAGCCAGTGACCTTGCCCTTGCCTCTTTCCGCAGTACTGTAGTGCTCCCTCTCCTCCGCTAGGTGGCCAAAGGGTCTATTTCTTGCCAGTGTTGTCTTGCCCACTTTCTTTCTCCCAGTTCATATCCTTGTTACTCTCTATTGAATTCAGTATCTTCTCTCAAGTGGACCTTTGTCTGTTTGCATACTTTAGATAAAACGAACCTTTTAACTTCACTATCATTAACGTCTTAACTGAATCTTTAAATATAGTATTCCTTTAACGAAAAATCCAGATTTTGTTTGATCGTTTTAGCCTCATCGGAACTGGAATATAAAATTTAGGACAAAGGTCAAGCGCTGGGACCTTCGATGAGGTCAGTCAGCGCTGAAAATAAAGCTGAGATAATAATAGAGGTTGGAAGATGCAAGAAAGAGAATATGAGAGGAGGCGTTGTAGAAGGAATGAAAGGGGTCGCAGCAAAGAACCTGAAGTAATGCCTACAGTGCACCCCATGAGTTCACGGACGGCACTACCCCACTACTGTGGTTTTAGGTTCATGGCTAAGAGAGTGATTTATCCAACATTGCTTCATTCAAAGTAATATATAGGAATTTCTGGTAGCCATGATGGAATTATAATCCATCAAATTGCATATAATATATCTCAAGTATTTCCAAGAAACTTATTGATGAAACTTCCCTTCAAACAAATTGGAATTCAGTTACACACACACACACACACACATATATATATATATATATATATATATATATATATATATATATATATATATCACAACGGACGTATACAAAGTGATTCGTAATTAGAACGCTGATGCGTTTCGTAACTAAATTTAGCTGAATATGTTACGTCTCGACCTCAGGTTTTAGCGTGATAGACTACTCCACAAGGGATGGTCTGAGAGGGTCCACAGCAGTCTCCTACATCAGACCAGCTTCCAATAGACCCAATCTCCATGTGGCTTTCTTTGCTCGGGCTACGAGAGTAAGACATTATTATTATTATATTGTTAGTAGTAGTAGTAGTAGTAGTAGTAGTAGTAGTAGTAGTAGTAGTAGTAGTAATAATACTTGTTTTTATAATAAAGTATATACACATAGATTTTAACTTTGTTCCTACTCAAAAGGTTTGCAAAGGAATATATATATATATATATATATATATATATATATATATATATATATATATATGATATATATATATATTGATATATACATATGTATATATATTTATAAATACATATGTATATGTATATATATATATATATATATATATATATATATATATATAAAAGTTTTAAAAGAATCAGTAAAATTAATAACTTCCATTGTGTTGAGTTAAATGTTATGGAGAAGACTGAAATGTGCATGGTCCGATTTTGACTGATTTGAAGAAGTTAGACAGACGTCAGAGGGGTCAACAGGAGAGGAACAGTGTGGGTTGAAACAAGGCTGATGGTGTGTGGATAAAGAATTCGTCATTTAATAGTTATTCAAGAGGTTTGAAAGTAAAGGAGATAGCTGTTTGTGGCATACTTAGACTTAGGAAAAGCTTATGACACGTTCAGTAGTTAGGCAGTGAAGGATGTTGAGGATGTATGGTTACAAAAGATAAGTTGATGAGAGGATTAGAAGTGTTTGGTGACGGAAATGTAGCCTGTTAGAGCATGCAGATTGGAGAGCGACTAGTCTGGTGCAAAAGTTGGTCTGAGATTAGGACCTGATCTGTTAGAAAAAGAACAGTGGATTTTAAAGTAAAGCTGTTGGGTAGGAATATGATGCGTGAATAGAATGGGGAGGGGTTGATACATAATTTAAGAGAAATATTATGAAGATGTCAACTGGATATAATATCACTGAAAAACAAAAACTAAAACATCAACAGTTTATGCTATAGCTTCCTTGCAATCTTGATGGTTCTATAATTAGTTTCTTAAACCACCGTGCATGCGTTACCAATACATATATATATATATATATATATATATATATATATAGAGAGAGAGAGAGAGAGAGAGAGAGAGAGAGAGAGAGAGAGAGAGAGAGAGAGAGAGAGAGAGAGAGAGAGAGAGAGAGAGACTACGAAAACTGCCAACGCTTTCGGTAAGTAAGTCACCCCTTTAAAGGACTTTCATGTACGTTTTCTTTGAAAGTGACTTCACCGTTTTCTTTAAGTATATGATTACCTTTATATTTTGGGACGTTGATCATTTTGAATACTTTGTATCCTTTAATGTTAGTGAGATTGCTTTTAAATTTTGGATAATTTGAAATGAAAAATTCTCAGCCATATTTATCAAAAATATAATTAGTCCGTTGTCGATAATGACTCTAAGGAAACTTAGAAATAATTGTGATGTTTTATTTCATTTTCAGATTCTTTTCGAAAACAACAAAGCCGTTGGAGTTCGCTTCGAGCAGCAAGGAAGGGTAACGTCTGTTAGATTATTTATTTGTTTAAATTATGTTTCTGTACACGAGTACTTTTGGGATTTGTTTGGGAGATAGAGCACAAGTAGGCTACAGATCTAGAGTTCAGGTAGAAAATGAACCGGTTTACGAGTAGAAAAGGAACATTTTCTTCTAAGCCCAGTTCTAATTTACGTAAGCAGAAAATGGGTTTAAATAGTTTCTGCTGGTCTTCCACTAAATGGAGAGATTTCAAAATTAAGTCTTAAAAATAAACATGGAATGCGCATTAGGTATTTACATATTTTCTCGTTTTTCTACTTTCTTGTGCTTACTAAGTTTAAATGCATAACTTTTAATTACTAAGTTCAAATACATATCTTTTACTTATTAAGTTTAAATGTATGTCTTTTACTTACAAATTTTAAATTCATGTCTTTTTCTTACTAAGTTCCAATGCATGTCTTTTACTTACTAAGTTTAAATGCATGTCTTTTACTTACTAAGATCAAATCCATGTCCTATGCTCACTAAGTTTAAATGTATGTCTTTTACTTACTAAGTTCAAATCCATGTCTTACTCTTACTAAGTTTAAATGCATGTCTTTTACTTACTAAGTTCAAATCCATGTCTTACTCTTTCTAAGTTTAAATGCATGTCTTTTACTTACTAAGTTCAAATCCATGTCTTATACTCACTAAGTTTAAATGCATGTCTTTTACTTGCTAAGTGTAAATTCATGTCTTATACTCACTAAGTTTAAATGCATGTCTTTTACTTGCTAAATGTAAATTCATGTCTTTTACTTACTAAGTTCAAATCCATGTCTTTTACTCACTAAGTTTAAATGCATGTCTTTTGCTTACTAAGCTTAAATGCACGTCTCTTACTTACTGAGTTTATATGCGTGTCTTTCACTTACTAAGCTTATATGCATGTCTTTTACTCACTGATTTAAAAATGCATGTCTTTTACTGACTGATTTAAAAATGCATGTCTTTTACTGACTGATTTAAAAATGCATGTCTTTTACTCACTAAGTTTAAACGCATGTCTTTTATTCACTAAGTTTAAATGTATGTCTTTTACGTACTAAGTTTAAATGCATGTCTTTAACTCACAAAGTTTAAATGCATGTCTTTTACTCACTGAGTTTAAATGCATGGCTTTTACTTACTAAGTTTAAATGCATGTCTTTTACTCACTAAGTTTAAATGCATGTCTTTTACTCACTAATTTTAAATGCATGTCTTTTACTTAGCAAGTTTAAATGCATGTCTTTTACTTAAAAAGTTTAAATGCATGTCGTTTACTTATTAAGTTAAATGCATGACTTTTACTTACCAAGTTTAAATGCATGTCTTTTACTTACTAAGTTCAAATGCATGTCTTATACTTACTAAGTTTATATGCATGTCTTTTACTCACTAATTTTGATGCATGTCTTCTACTCACCAAGTTTAAATGCATGTCTTTTACTCACAAAGTTTAAAGGCAAGTCTTTTACTCAGTAAGTTTAAATGCATGTCTTTTACTGACGAAGTTCAAATGCATGTCTTTTACTTACTAAGTTCAAATCCATGTCTTATACTTACTAAGTTTAAATGCATGTCACTAAGTTTAAATGCATGTCTTTTACTTACTAAGTTTAAATGCATGTCACTAAATTTAAATTCATGCCTTTTACTTACCAAGTTTATATGCATGTCTTTTACTTACGAAGTTTAAATGCATGCCTTTTACTTACTAAATTTAAATGCATGTCTTTTACTCACTAAGTTTAAGTGCATGTCTTATACTTACTAAGTTTAAATGCATGCCACTAAGTTTAAATGCATGTCTTTTACTTACTAAGTTTAAATGCATGTCTTATGCTTACTAAGTTTAAATGCATGTCACTAAGTTTAAATGCATGTCTTTTACTTACTAAGTTTAAATGCATGTCACCAAGTTCAAATGCATGTCTTTTACTTACTAAGTTTAAATGCATGTCACAAGGTTTAAATTCATGTCTTTCACTTACCAAGTTTATATGCATGTCTTTTACTTACCAAGTTTAAATGCATGTCAGACACGGCTTCACACATTCCGCAGTCACCCTTACGGATACACATGCATTTATTTTATTCCTGACAGGAGCGCATTGTTTACGCTACTCGAGAAGTGATATTGTCAGGTGGCGCTGTGGGGTCCCCACACTTGCTCCTGTTGTCAGGAGTGGGACCAGCTGAGCACCTTCGACAACACCAGGTAAGTGGAGGCCTCTCTCTCTCTCTCTCTCTCTCAAAGTAACTGTATGTCTTTGGGAAATATGGGTCAAAGAAGGTGAATAAGCAGAGTTGAGGCTAGAAATTCTCTCTCTCTCTCTCTCTCTCTCTCTCTCTCTCTCTCTCTCTCTCTCTCTCTCTCTCTCTCTCTCTCTTGCTCAAAGTAACTGCATGTCTTTGGAAAATATGGGTCAAAGTAGGTGAATAAGCAGAGTTGAGGCAAGAAATTCTCTCTTTCTCTCTCTCTCTCTCTCTCTCTCTCTCTCTCTCTCTCTCTCTCTCTCTCTCTCTCTCTCTCTCTGAGGGCTGGGGCCAGCTAAGCAGTTTCATCAGTATTAGGTACAAGGAGGCTTCTCTCTCTCTCTCTCTCTCTCTCTCTCTCTCTCTCTCTCTCTCTCTCTCTCTCTCTCTCTTTTAACCCTGGTCTTCATTCAGTTTTGTATTGGAGATATATAACCATTGATACAATTAGAGGAAGCTGAGTTTCATGCCCAGCCTCTCTTTACTAACATTCTTAAATTAATATGATTCATTTCTTCTTCCAGATTCCAGTTGTGAAAGACCTTCCAGGCGTCGGTCAGAATTTCCACGACCACGTGGCCGTTTTCGGTCTTTCGTGGACCACCGAAAAGAGGGGAGTTTCCTCGACGCTTGAGAGCCTAGTCAAACCGGAGTCCATCAGAGATTTTGCCAAGAATAGACAAGGTCAGAACTCACCTCTCTCTCTCTCTCTCTCTCTCTCTCTCTCTCTCTCTCTCTCTCTCTCTCTCTCTCTCTCTCTCTCTCTCAAAAATTTGAGTATAGGAAAAGGTGAGTTCACTAAATGGGTGTTTTGACATTTGTGATAAAAGGCACATTAAGTCCCATCGCCTTGTAATGTGTTCCTCTTTAAATACTGCTGTTTAGTTAGTAGAAAAGCGAATAAAGTTTCATAAGGCGATTATAATCTACCTTCTTTAAACTTAATAAATAAAGCTCAAAATAATTTTAGAGAACCTTAGACAAAATTAATACCTTGTAAACTTTTTTTTTTTGCCAGAAATATCTATGGTCCATTCATATGTAATTATACACATGTATATATTTATATATATATATATATATATATATATATATATATATATATATATATATATACATATATACATATATATATTATTGAAAGGACCTCATTCAAACTGAATGGTATCTAATGGATACTTGATAATGCAGACTGTTTGTCCAAGAGAGCTTGTAACTTTTTCTGAATAAATACTCCATTAGATACCATCCAGTTTGAATGAGGTCCTTTCAGTAATTCTACTAATGCACAGAACAATTGTGTATGTGATAAAGTTAACATATATATATATATATATATATATATATATATATATATATATATATATATATATATATATATATATATATATATATATGTGTGTATGTGTGTATTATCTATATACATTATTATATAATATATACTCGTATGTAAGTGTTTATACATGTATGGGTATATATTAGCCACCTATTTTCCCAGGACCTCTCACGAATCCATTCACCATGGAGGGCAACTTTTGGCCCAAGTCGGAGGAAGGCGATCCTAACTGGCCAGAGTCACAAATCCTGTTCACATCAGGGAGTCCTGGCATGAACTACGGGTTCCTCCTGGCGGATTTGATCGGCTACAGAGATGGCGTAAGTAACCAGTCACTCTCCTGTTGCTGTTTCCATCCGTGACGTTTCTCATTTCTCATACTTTCATTTTTTTTTACTGGAAAACAGATTGCTGGAGATTTTAAGGTAAAACTTATTCCAGAGTTCACCAGAAAACGTCAAAACTGATTCAGTCAATTTGTTTTAGACTTTCCACTTGTTGTAAAGAAGAATCGAAAATGTTCAGAAGGAAAGTAAAAAAAAAAAAATTAATCATTTGTATCTATCAAAGCTGTACATAAATTTGTATCACTTTTGGTCGTTGCAGTTGATTCCATGTGTTTAGAAAGTATATATATACAGTATGTATGTGAGTGAACGTGTGTGAATCAGATATATGGGTTTATGGACCTATGTACAAGGCATATTAGTATTCTGAGTGATTTGCCAAATGTTGTTTTCAAAGCAATCTCAAAAGTTCCCGCGAAGGTCCTCAGCATTACTACCCTAAAACATTTGTATTGTACTTTTAATCATTTATTTACCTTTCTATCTATTATTTATTAAATTGTTCATTTATCCTTGTTTTCTAATAATTCATTCCTTCTTTGTGTATTTACTGTTATCTTGTTTAATTTCTTTCAAATGAACATCATATTCTATGGAAACTTGAATTCAAGTCAATGGCGCCTGTGGACCTGTTCCATATGAGTAGCGTTCGTCTTCGAATAATAATAATAATAAGAATAATAATAATAATAATAATAATAATAATAATAATAATAATAATAATAATAATAATCTGTTATGCAAATGGTAGATCGTTGTTATGTATCTTCTTGTTTTCTGAAACATTAATAACTAATCAGTTAAACGCACCGTAAAGTCTCTACACTTTTCCCCTCTATTAACTTCATGACTTCTCTTGTCTCCTCGTCTCAGTTTTACGAGAGATATTTCGGGAACCTCAGGCACAAAGACGGTTTCACCCTAGGACCCTACGTCAGTCGTCCCAGGAGCCGTGGGTCCGTGACATTGGCCTCCAGTGACCCCAACGTTCCTCCTCTCATTGACCCCAACTACCTTGCTGACCCTAACGACATCAAAATCCTCTTCAGAGGTAAGGCTTGTTCTGAGGCATTCTGATAAGTTTTCCATAAAAAAAAATTATTTTCTTTGTACTGTACACAGTTAGCAAATGCATATTTCCCATCAGAGCCATTTTATAAATGTTACAAACTTAATAGATATTACTTATAAGCCTAAATCTTTATTCAGTAATTACGAAATAACTTGACTAACCATGGCAATGTATAATGTTTACTCGCGAGAATGTAGCGCATTCTTGGTTAGTTTCGTTACCCTTGTAATATATCGTGAATGTTTATTTTAATAGAAAACGGGATTTTATATGACTGACTACGAGTATCGTTACATGCAGTATTGAATTGATATTATGAAACTACAGTTTATTAATTCAGTAATTGATAATAAATAAAGACGTTAATGAAAATATAAAGAATATTAATGCACTAAAACCGCAGTTGCTATTCACATTGATATATTTGAAAAATAAAAGTACTTTGTTTATAAACTGTCACTTACAAACGCATAGTGTTACCCTTAGGCTACGGTTACTATGGATGCGAATTCTGACGAAAATGTCTTCTGACGAATACGTCAGAAACCCTCATCAGAACAAGGTGGTTACACTGTATGCGTTTTCTGATATTCTGATAGTCATTACGTTTCTGCCGCCCAGCAAAAATGGATGAACTTGAGCAATATTTTTTTCTTGAAAGTCCGCAAAGTTATCTAGTTCTTTACTAAAAACATATATAATTAATTATATTATACATCATTTACCGTTAATTACAGCAAGTAATATGCAAGAAATTCTGTAATAGTAAATTATGTCCCAATTACTTTTTAATTGCTTAAAATGTTAACCCCACATCAAAATAAAAAAATTGTACTTACTGCTAGTGTTGAGTTCTGTAGCAATCTTCTCCCACTTTTGCCGAGAAATATCTCTGTTATGGTCATTTTTGTCTCTCATATCCCACAAACACCTGTTCTCGTACACAAGGCTGATCAATTTATCGTTATCCATGGTGGAATAATAAAATCAATCTAAATTCAGTGCACAAAAATACCTAAAACAGACGCAGGTCGCATGAAAAAATCAAACTTGTTTGAACGCTCAAATGGTTCTGACGACTTCGTACGTGTTCTGACGTGTTCGTTGCTGCCACTGTAAACACTCTCATTGGAATGCATGCCTTTGTTTTTTCTTCGAATTCGTCAGAACTCGTCAGAACAAATATTCGTCAGAATTCGCATCCATAGTAACCTAGCCTTAGAAATATACTGGTAACAGAATATGTATGTGTATTTGTTCATGTACAGTAGCCTACATGTAGGTGTATCTTATCATGTTAACTAGTAACTTTTACCCATGTTTGTAATTCAGTATTTTTCATCGTCTTTCATTTCCAGGCATCCAGAAATGCATGGAAATTGCCAACACCCCTGCATTGAGAGACGAATTCGGTGCAAGGTTTAACGACAATGTGAGTATTTTGTTCATTAATTAATCAAGTGGTATTTTGAACCATTATCACTAATGCAGTTAGCAGTAGTCACTGTATTAATAGTATCAATTATTCCTCCGCAGTCAAGGTAGAGCTATGTTGTTGTTGGTATAAAACCAGAATGACGGGACTAATCGTAAAAGTAACGCCAGGTTCAAGAAACTGACCTTAGCTTAGGCCTAGACAATCAAAGACCATTTAAGTTTTTCGTTTTCTGAATTTGGTATCTGTATAGCATATTACTACCCTAACTAATATTATTGCTATTGTTTCATTGACCGTTATACTGAATATTTGTATTAAATTTACTAATAAATAATCATTACATTGCTGATCTTGGCCTAGACGTTTAACCGTGCAAGACCACCAAAGAAAACGGGAAATGACAATGGATTATGGTAAGCGGTGACTAGACCATTTCCTCCATACCTGTACCCCTTCCCCCACCTCTATATCGTTCCCTTCAACCACCGAATTACGCCTCCCTTCACTACCCACACGAAGTATATATTAAAATACCTCTCTGCAGGTTGTCCCTGGTTGCGAACACGTAGTTTTTGGGTCCTATGCCTACTGGGAGTGCTTCATAAGGCAGCTGGCTGCCACGGCCTTCCATCCAGTGGGGTCGTGCAAAATGGCTCCTCCTACGGATCCCATGGGCGTCGTGGATCATCGACTCAGGTAAATTTATTAATTGTATATGATTATATATTATTTTGGGATAATCTTATGACCCCTTGTCTTGCTCCATCATGATCGTGACCCACCACAGTTGTTAACTACCAGGTGCATAATTCAGTGTTTTGGTCGAAAGCAGCACAATGGATTTTTATGATAGGGGTTTGAATTGCAGTTCCGCTTCCATACATCATACACACACACACACACACACACACACACACACACACACACACACACACATATATATATATATATATATATATATATATATATATATATATATATATATATATATATATATATATATATTAAAATTAAAAATTACTGCCATCGTCAACTGTCTTAAAACAAAGTACAATAAAAATATTTTGATTACCGGCACGCAATAAATCAATTTGTAATTCTCTAAAAATGATATATGATATCCAGGAAAAATATATACAAATAAATAACTACGCACAGCAGTAAACATAAATAAAAATAAAACAGAGAAAGATATATAGTAAGCAAATGAACAGCTGAAACCGCATATTTCCGGCTAATCTCTCGAGGTGTGGCTGAAACCAAGGTCCTTGAAAAGAAATAGAATAAAGTAAAAGAAACTTTAGTAGCCAATAGACTATGCATTGGAAACGACAGACAAAGATCTTTGAAGGAAAGTAAAGATTTTTTTTTTTTTTTTCAATCTAACTTCACTTGAAGGCGGGCCTCCAAAATGTGCTACTCGATTTAATCAACCTTGTTAATCATCGTACATCTGGTTGGCACTTATCCTTCCCTACACAAATTGCGTTACAGCAATTCCGCTGATATTTATGGAGGGCAGATAACTGTAACTTTGGTTTGAAAAAAAAACTGATAATCATTGGTATATAAAATTATGTTATTCGTTTTGAAAAATTTGTTCAATGAAAAAAAATGTGTTAACCAATTTTAAAAATTAAAATTGAAAAGTAAATTATTGGCCTAGTGGCTTTTATAATATAGTTTCATGGCGATAGTAATTTCTCTAATTTTTTATAGAAAAAATGTATAAAAAAAACAGTTTTTGGAGGAAGCTTTTCAAAAAGTAAAATTCTGAGTGCAAACGAAAACAGTTAGGCCTAATATCGAAAGCAATGATTACAAGTTTAGCGGTTTGGTTACGCTTGTACTTAACAGGAATGAATAACGAGAATTTAGTCATAAATCACGTGGGCGTCGATTTTCTGTAAGAAATGCCAAAACTGTTTTAATTTCATAAACTGATATGGGTGTCAAGGAACGCTATTGCATTATTTTGCCCTACTTAGAAGTTTAATCAATTTTATTTCTAGATGTCTAGACTTAGGATAACAAAAAAAGGTGGGGAGAGGACTGCCTGAAGAATATATAGTCTCTTAATCACCTCTGCATGTGAGATATTCCATCTTTTGACAAGTTTTTAAAGTTTATGTAAAGCACTTTTTGATTACATCAAATCTAAATAGCTCATGCAAGGGCTGTGAAGTCTTTGCCTTTGTAACAGCTGATCCATTTCATTCTTCTTCATTTTGTTATTCTTCTTCCTCTTCTTCTTCTTCTTCTTCTTCTTCGCCTTCTGCCAGAGTTCGCGGGCTCTCCGGACTCAGAGTCATCGACGCTTCGATAATGCCCCAAATAATCACCGGGAACACTAACGCTCCGACCATCATGATCGGGGAACGCGGAGCAGATTTCATCAAGGAGGAATGGGGCGTTATTGGAACGTTCTCTCAGCAGAGTTTGAATTCGCTCTTTCCGTTCTCGTAGAAAAGATGATGAAGAAAATTCTACTTTAGGTAGGATTTTACGCTTATTTGTCGTCAACGTGACAAGCATATGTTCGTGTGTATGCCTGCATGTATGTTATACGAATTTACATACGTATACGGCACGAGTACAGTATGAGTATAGTACGAATATACTGTAGGCCTATGCGCCCAAGTTCCGTTCGAATTATTGTAGTATGAAACGCAGCTGTATAAAGTTACGTAAATACTGATGATCATACACCCATGAAGTCGTGTTTGTGAACAGAATTTTAATTTATATCGTTGCTAAATGGAAACCACAGGAATGGGATGTTTTGTTGTCCCTTATTCCAAGTTTCTTACCTCAAGTCTAGTGAAGAGTTTGTTGTTAATTTCGATTATTAATTTTCCCCCTCAAGATTTTCATACATGAAAAGTTCAGTCATCATTCTTAGTATTTAAGGGTTACAGGTAATTTTGATGTCTTCATGAATGATGTGTTTTCGAATTTTGCAACCCAGAGGTAAACAGAATTTTCTTAAGGTTACGGATGATTTGGGATGCCATAGAACTAAAGAGATATTTTATTTTTCTTAATGCTTTAATAGAATATATTTTATAGACAACAGGTAATTAAGTGTTTGTGTTGTAACTCCAGATGATTTGGAGTTGTAAATACCTCACATTGCTTGTCCACAGGTCCATAGGAAGTGAAGTAGAACATGAGATGATTTTTGCATTTTTAAAGACCTCAGATTATCTGTGGTTCACAGTGGCATAAATGATAATGGATATTTGATAAGTATTGATAATTTTGCAGTTCTAGATAATGTGAATAGTTTAAGCTGCTTAAGGATATAGCATCTCAGGTGATTATAGAGTTACTTGGCACTAAAGATAATTTGGAGAGTCTGAGGATTGCAGATAATTTACTTACAACTCTTGAAGGTTTGATTAAGGTTCAAAGTTTCTTGGAACCATCTCTGGTGGATAGGCAAGGTCCTGAGGGGTCGCACTAGACCTCCTACTCCCTTTCACACCTGACTCAGGTCAAGGGCACAGTATAAACGTACCCCTACCTAGGGTAAGATTAAATATTGGATTGAATTGAATTAAACATAGAATTTAGGCCAAAGGCCAAGCACTGGGACTTGTGAGGTCATTCAGCGCTGAAACGGAAATTAACAATAAAAATGTTTGAAAGATGTAACAGGATGAAAATCTCGCAGTTGCACTATGAACCAATTGTCAGGAGAGGGTGAAAAGTAAGATGGAGGAAAGAGAATATAAAAGGAGGTACAGTAAAGGGAACGAAAGGGGCTGCAGGTAGGGGCCGAAGGGACACTGCAAAGAACCTTAAGTAATAATGTCTACAGCGCACCG
>NC_089750.1:72792206-72799706 GCF_040412425.1 Macrobrachium rosenbergii
ACTCTCGTATGTTGCAAAGTCATGTTTCTTTTACGTTGAGTGCCCCCTCCCGCTTCCATCATGGTAGCATGAAAGCTGGGGTTGGTGGCGGCGGGGGGGAGGGGAGAGTTTAGGTTAATGTCAGCGCAGAAAGGAAAGCATTTGCAACAATGCTTTTTGAGGGCCGAGTTCTCATACTGTCGCTGGTATAGGAGAGTGAGAGTGTGATGTAATTTATTCTTTGAGTACGTAAGTGTGATGTCATTCTTATTCCCTTTTCGTAACAGACTCGTTTCGTTGTTATCAATAATCAATAATAATAATAATAATAATAATAAATAATAATAATAATAAAAATAGCTTACCTGCCCATTGAACTGGTAGTTAACCGGTTCTGGCAGGAATCAAGCGGAGTGCTTTCAAGTTCATTCAGTGGATATCGTGAGGACCGGAAGGTTATCAACCCTCCCCCCCAAACCCGCCTCAACCCTCCTAGATCCACCCCCTGTGAATGAGGGAAATAATTTAATAATAAATAATAATAATAATAATAATAATAATAATAATAATAATAATAACTCTATGCAAGATGTCATATGACAGACTTTCCTTTTGTCAGTTATTGATGGGAAACGCTCCTTAGGTCAAGCTGACAGTATTCAGAAAATGTTCGTCTTTTATACAATATTCAAAGACCTTTAGTGGAAGTTATCTATCAGATCTACTATGTTTTAGGTCTTACAAACCAATATTGGCAGCATATTCTCTTATAAGACTCAAAAAACTCGAGAGATTTCAGAGATTCTTAAGTTTCTCAGCCGGAGAGGCCATTGAGGTTCGCGTAGAGATATCTCCCAGGCTTTCTGCAATAACAGAGATTCCTGATCTTGACAGAATAAGGGAGCTCTTCCCCGTAGTGGGGGGGGGGTTAGTGCAATCAGTGCACCTCACGAGGTGCACTGTAGGCATTGCTTAAAGGTTTCTTGCAGCGTCCCTTACTTCGGCCCCTGGCTGCAACCCCTTTCATTCCTTTAACTGAACTTCCGTTCAAATCTTCTTCTTCAATCTTGTTTTCCACCCTCTCGCAACATTTGTTTTAAACGCGAGGTTTTCCCTCCTGTTACACCTTTCAAACTTTCCTACTTTCAATCTTCCCTTTCGACACTGAGTGACCTGACAGGTCCCAGCGCTTGACCTTTGGCCAAAATTCTATATTCTGTTCTCGGCACTTCACAGAATAAGATGAAAGCTCCCTGAGAACCACATGAATTGCAGAAGTCTGGAAGGTTCCAATGGCTTAGCTTTGTAATGTTTTCGAAATTCGTTACAGTTCCCAGATTCTCTCGACTTACAAATATCCCTGTTTCACGGGGATGGGAGCTCAGGGAGGTTTACTGGGAATCTTAGGATTTAAAAGAATTCCAAGGACTCTTGTAGCTTAGAGAGGCCGTTACCAATTGGTTCATTTATTTTTGCTTTTTTTTATTGTGATCTCTTCTTTCTGCGTTTCTCTTTACCTTCCGTTACTTCTTTCTAATGAACGTCGTGTTCTTGGGAACCTTAAAGAATTTCGAGTCAGTGGCCCCTTTGGTGGGCTTGTTCTACATGAATAGGGTTCATCATCTGAATAATAATAATAATAATAATAATAATAATAATAATAATAATAATAATAATAATAATAATAATAATAACGGAATCTCAGGAGTTAGAGAGATATCAAAATAAATATAATAATAATAATAATAATAATAATAATAATAATAATAATAATAATAATAATAACAGAATCCCAGGAGTTAGAGAGATATCATAATAATAATAATAATAATAATAATAATAATAATAATAACAGAATCTCAGAAGTTAGAGAGATATCAAAATAATAATAATAATAATAATAATAATAATAATAATAATAATAATAATAATAGAATCTCAGAAGTTAGAAAGATATCAAAGTCTCTAACTGGTTACAGAGGTTTCCCGAGAACTCATAACCTCAGAAAAGGAAAAGATGCATAGCAGTAAAATCTCTTCACGTGTTCTTCGTCCTTGAGGTGAGGATAAAAAGGAAATCATTTTAGCCTCAGGGTTGCCGAAAGCATTCAGAGTAAATCGAGCTTAAAAAAAAAAAAAAGAGGTGTTCCTTGGTACTTATTAACACGTGGATAGTCATTCCATGCTATTTGATTACTCGGCTGCGTGTCCTAAATTAGACTGGGAGTTTGTTTTTTTTTTATATTTATTGATTTTATCTAATTTTTTTATGTTTGAGTTATTTTTATATTGTCAAGCAACGCCCGCAATGCAGAAAGTATAATGATGGAAAAATTGTAATACGCTTGAGTGTTTTGGAGTTTTTTATTGATTGATTTTTTTTATTTATTTATTTTTTTTTTTTTTTTTGCATTGTCCATCAACACTCACAAGCCAGAAGATGTATAACGCAATAATATCACGCTTCGTTGCCTGCCTTTAATCACATGACATTTAATAAAAGGCAAATTGCTTTCATATGTCTGAAGTAGATAAAAAATAGTTATACTAACATTTAAACTATCGAAAATGTCAGTATTAATTGATGACGCGAAAGCCTTCTTCTTCTTCTTCCAAAGCAGAGGAAACTAGAAGATCTTGGGAGATTGTTAAAGCTGAAAATAATATTTTTCCCTGAGAACGTTTAACAACTCCACCCGCGTCAAGGCAACCTCGTGCAGTGCACTGTAGGCATTACTTAAGGTTCTTTGCAGCGTGCCTTCCTTAGGCTCCTAGCTGCAACCCCTTACGTTCCTTTTACTGTACCTCCTTTCATATTCTCTTTCTCCCATCTTGCTTTCCACCCTCTCCTAACACTTGCTTTATGGTGCAACTGCGAGGTTTTCCTCCTGTTACAACTTTCAGACCTTTTTATTGTCAATTTCCGTTTCAGTGCTGAATGACCTCGTAGGTCCCAGTGCTTGGCCTTTGGGCTAAATTCTATATACAGTTCAGTTCAGTTCACGTCAAGGCAGCTTCTGAAACAACAAATGATTTAGTGTTGTCTGCCCTCGTATAATCAGGGTAATGCTTCTGAATGTCGTTAGTTCTGAAATTTTCATTCCTTGTATAACCTCTGCCTGGGTTACCCCTAAAAGAGAGTTTTCAAAACTAGGAAATATCGGTGGGCTTCAGCGATCAGCCCCGTAGAGGTTCAGCGACGTCAGTGCACCTCTTACGGCGCAACTGTAAGTATTACTTCAGGTTCTCTGTGGCGTCCCTCAGGCCCCTAGCTAGCAACCCCTTCCATTCCTTTCACCGTACCTCCGTTCATATTCTCTCTCTTCTTCACATTCTCTTTCTTCCATCTCACTTTACAATTGTTTCACAATGCAGCTGCCGCGAGGTTTTCTTCCTGTTTCGCCTTTCAAACCCTCTTTACTCTCTGTTTCCCTTTCCCCAGGCATTTTGGCCTCAATTCTATATTCCAGCTTCGAACGTGGACGATCAGTGATTCCTTTGCATGTTCGTCATGGCGCGCATTGCCACTCCGAGCCTGCTGGCGGAGTTTTAATCGTTTCTGTCTTAATCTTGCTGACATTAGAGTTGCTTGCTTGCTGTCCTTGTCGGCGTGCGCACGTGATCGTTCTCGCATCGTCGCTACGGAGAGTTACATTGAGAACTGAGAAAGGTGAGGTACTAAGAAGCATTCCAGAAATACTAAGGGTTTGAGAGTTCATTGGCACATTCCTTTGTGAAGGACTTTCAGTCATACCTGAGTGCTAATTCTGCTGTCTTTAGCTTAGCTCTCCCCCGCCCCGCCTCCAAAAAAAAAAATAAAGCAATAAAAGTTTGTTCTGATTTGCAAAGATTTCAGTCATCCTTCTTAAAAGTTATCGAAATTTTAATCCTGTGTAAAGCTGATTTCTAAGTATTATATTTTTGTTGCCCAAATATTCACACGTCTTTGTCTTTCTATCTTACTTCAATCTTTCTCACTGCTAGAAAAAACTCTGGAGGTAGGCAGTGCTGTCAGTGCACCTCACGCGGTGCACTGTAGGCATTACTTAAGGGTCTTTGCAGCGTCCCTTCGGCCCCTATAGCTGCAACCTCTCTCATTTCTTATACTGTACCTCCGTTCATATTCTCCCTTCCATATTACTTCTCACCCTCTCCTAACAAATGATTCATAGCGCACCTGCGAGTTTTCCTCCTATTACAACTTCAAAACCTTCTACTGTCAATTTCCCTTTCAGCGCTGAATGACCTCATAGGTCCCAGCACTTGGCCTTTGGCCTACATTCTAAATTCAGTTCTGTTCTGTAGCTAGAAAATTTCAAGCCAGTTTGGTATCGCCTCTTCAACCCATATTATCGACGCTGCAAGGAAGCGTATTGTCTCGAATCTGTATATCATTCACGCTCTATTTCCTGAACTTGCGTCTTTATCAATCATTCCAGCTCGGTGCTAAATCTCCGCCTTCAGAACACTGGCTCGGTAATCTGTTTGGTCTATAGAAATACCGCGCATGCGCTGACGATACGAGAAACGCCTGGATTTACTCATCCGTAATTTGTGAATGGGATCGTGGAGAAGATCATTACTTGGAACCTCATATTTATGATGTAATGATGACTTGTAATAATGCTCTTATATACGGACTGAAATTACGGAGCTATCCTTCAGACCAGTGGCTAAAGAATCACAGAACCTAGGAGTATCAAATTTTTTTTTTTTTTTTTTAGAATATTTGCCATCCCAAATAAGGTCTGCATCGATTTGGGGATACAGAAGTTTATTATTATTATTATTATTATTATTATTATTATTATTATTATTATTATTATTATTATTCAGCATATATAAGCATCCATATAGAGGAAGTGTCTCGATGCAAAACTGAAAGATGCCAACTGCCTAAATCAACAAGCAGCTGGTCCGATCAAGAGTACTTCACTACCTTACCATACTGACCCTTTCGTAAACAACAACAGCAACAGTTTTAAGAAGCAAGACGTCTTGTTGAAGTGTTCCTGAAAAAAAAAACTATTTGTATTCATAGCTTCCCATTCGTAACACCAAAGGGGGAAAAAAAAAAAAGTGTTCTCTCATCAAAATCACTTTCCTGTTTCTGAGCCAAACCTGACCATGCACGCTTCTCAGACTCGACGCCTTTCAGCTCTGCAGAGCATAATCAGTGTGAACTGACCTGAATAACCGAAAAAGGTTTTTCTTTTCTTCTAAGGGAAACTAATGATGCATTGTCTGGCTAAATTGCATTGGCACTGCAAGTAGCAATCTCAGGAGACCAGGAAGCGATGTGTTGCTGTTTCCAGAACAGGGAAAACGAGCGTTCCAAGATGTCGACAGCATCTCACGCCGCAGTGTAATTTCAAGGTGTAAACCCTCAGGAGCCATTTCATTCCGACTTGACCTGAATGTAAGATCAGATTTAATCTTTTTCCTCCAGATCATGTTGAATTCGCACGGCTCCTTCCTGCTTTAGCTAATTTCCGATAACAGACCTGTCCCCCCAATCTGGCTGTCGGCCTAAGAAACAGGAGATCAGCGCCTGCCCTATGAGCCTACAGAGGCCCAGGAGGACTTTAACTTTTCCCTGAAAAAAAAAAAAAAAAAGGAATCTTTACACGATCCACGGCTGTCTCCAAGAGCAACTTCATTTTAACAAGAGGTTTTGCATGTTTTCCAAAATACCTCTTCAGCTCCCGTTATTGCAATTACAGATATGTATATGTATATTGTACCTCGAAAGTGTGTTGGAAATAACACAAAGGCTCTTGGTACTTCTTTCTTCTGAATGCATATGTATATGTACGAGTATATGTATATATACATATTACATTATATTATATATTATATATATATATATATATATATATATATATATATATATATATATATATATATATATTTTATATGTACATGTATATATAACAGTGGATATTTTAACAAGGACAACAAAAATTACGAGTATATGTATATGTATATATAAATATATGTATATATATCATATATATGTGTATGTATATAACAGTGGATATTTTAACAGGGACAACAAAAATTACGAGTATATGTATAGGCCTATATATATATATATATATATATATATATATATATATATATATATATATATATATATATATATATATATATATATATATATATATATATATATATATATATATATATATATATATATATATATATATAAAAACAGTGGATATTTTAACAATGACAAAAGAATTACGACAAAACAAGGAATCCTTTCACGAAACTATACTGAAGAAAATACAACAAAAACTATACAACGCATTGCGATACTGCATTTGTCTTCCAGCAGATACTAATATATCAGCTGCATTAACTACAGCCGTTCTGAATTGACAGCTGAATGCACACAAAAAGGAAACCTGACTCTTGATGTTATGATCTTAAATAATTACCTCATTATACAGATAATAAAATAATAGTAATTATTATAATAATAAAAAGATAAAAGTTATGGCCTTCAACATGAATTCCGGATGAAAGTTCGTGTTCATGATATAATTTGTTCACTTATTACACCAAAGTATAATTTCCTTCTAAAGAACTTAATAATAATAATAATTATAATAATAATAATAATAATAATAATAATAATATGAAGGGAGTAGACCCTCTTTTAAACAGGTCTTATTAAAAAGGATGGCTGTATTATGCGAATTTATCTTATATAGTGTCTTTTCTATCCTCCTTATGATTCGCTTTTCAGGCTCAGCGATGTTAGTCAGTAACTGGCCGATATTCATGTTGGAAAAGGACAGTGTGCGGAATATTGGAAGTCTTTTATTACAATATTCAATCAGAAATCGTTCGTCTGGGTTCAGGTTCTATTGTAGGTACCGTCGACATGTTTCGACCAGCTCGTTGGTCATCCTCTGGACGTGGTTGAAGGAGGTCTGAAGAAACGAGGTGCTTGTTTCTTCAGACCTCCTGCAACCACGTCCAGAGGATGACCAACGAGCTGGTCGAAACATGTCGACGGTACCTACAATAGAACCTGAACCCAGACGAACGATTTCTGATTGAATATTGTAATAAAAGACTTCCAATATTCCGCACACTGTCCTTTTCCAACATGAATATCGGCCAGTTACTGACTAACATCGCTGAGCCTGAAAAGCGAATCATAAGGAGGATAGAAAAGACACTATATAAGATAAATTCGCATAATACAGCCATCCTTTTAATAATAATAATAATAATAATAATAATAATAATAATAATAATAATAATAATAATAATAATATTATTATTATTATTATTATTATTATTATTATTAAACCAACGTATAAATTCATTCGAAGGCTCTAAATAATAATGATAATAATAATGATAATAATAATAATAATAATTAATTATTATTATTATCATTATTATTATCATCATCATCATCATTATTATTATTATCTTGCGGTACCTTACCACAGATTGCTTCAGGAGAGGTGCAATAGAAAATGCAGTATGATAAGTACCTTT
>NC_089750.1:72802206-72804706 GCF_040412425.1 Macrobrachium rosenbergii
CATATACATATACATTCAGCTAAGGCCACAGGAAAAATGAAAGAAAGGAGTACCAAGCGCTTTCGTGTTATTCCCAACACATTTTCGAGGTACAATATACATATACTTATACATATACATATCTGTAATTGCAATAACGGGAGCTGAAGAGGTATTTTGGAAAACATGCAAAACCTCTCGTTAAAAAGAAGTTGCTCTTGGAGACAGCCGTGGATCGTGTAAAGATTCCTTTTTTTTTTTTTTTCAGGGAAAAGTTAAAGTCCTCCTGGGACTCTGTAGGCTCATAGGGCAGGCGCTGATCAATTACTTCTTAGGCCGACAGCCAGGGTGGGGGGACAGGTCTGTTACCGGAAATTAGCTAAAGCAGGAAGGAGCCGTGCAAATTCAACATGATCTGGAGGAAAAAGATTAAATCTGATCTTACATTCAGGTCAATTCAGAATGAAATGGCTCCTGAGGGTTTACACCTTGAAATTACATCGCGGCGTGAGATGCTGTCGCCATCTTGGAACGCCCGTTTTCCCTCATCTGGGAACAGTAACATATCGCTTCCTGGTCTCCTGAGATTGCTACTTGCAATGCCAATCCAATTTAGCCAGACAATGCATCATTAGTTTCCCTTAGAAGAAGAGAAAAAACTTATTTTTCGGTTACTCAAGTCAGTTCACACTGATTATGCTCTGCAGAGCTGAAAGGCATCGAGTCTGAGAAGCGTGCATGGTCAGGATTGGCTCAGAAACAGGAAAGTGATTTTGATGTATTGAGAGAACACTTTTTTTTTCCCTTTGGTGTTACGAATGGGAAGCTATGAATACAAATATTTTTTTTTTTTTTAGTTTCAGGTACACTTCAACAAGACGTCTTGCTCCTTGGAAACTGTTGTTGTTGTGTACGAAAGGGTCATTATTGTTAGGTAGTGAAGTACTCTTGATGGGACCAGCTGCTGTCAGTTTTGCATCGAGACACTTGCTCCATATGGATGCTTATATATTCTGAATAATAATAATAATAATAATAATAATAATAATAATAATAATAATAATAATAATAATAATAATTTTACCATATATTGCTATTTATTTAGAATTCTGCTTCTTGTTTTTGCGAGTCTAGTTGAGGACTTCTTAACTCTGTACTTCTGAACTAGCTGGCATCCTTTTTTTTTCAGTCCAGCGTACAATATGGCCAAAATGGTTTACTAGTCTCTCTCTCTCTCTCTCTCTCTCTCTCTCTCTCTCTCTCTCTCTCTCTCTCTGTGTGTGTGTGTGTGTGTGTGTGTGTGTGAGTGTGATATCAGTATCGGTAAACATTCTGTAGAATATTTCATATCTCGGTGCCTGTGGTTGATTTGAGTTGCATCGTAAACATTAAAAAACATACAAGGGCTGATGAGGCTTTTTTTTATAAAAAAAAACTCCGCTATTTATGATTTGATCTTAAACGCCCCTCCTCTCTCTCTCTCTCTCTCTCTCTCTCTCTCTCTCTCTCTCTCTCTCTCTCTCTCTCTCTCTCTCTCTCTCTCTCGTATGGACTGCAAATCTTTCCATTAACACCTTTAGCGGAATGATCTGGAGTTATTGAATAGGTTTTTTACTAGTGTTTTTACAATTGAAGACACTACCTCAATCCCTCAACCAGCTATTTAATATGAAGGGGCAAAACCGCTTGACAAAATAATATTTACAGAAGACGACGTCAAAAACAAAATAGAAAAACTAAACAAGTTCAAATCTCCTGGCCCGGATGGGATTCATCTAGGAGAAATTAAAGAGTTAAAAGAGGAGATGGTTCCTCACCCACATAAACTCTACAGAAAAACTGCAGAACAACGAAAGGCACCAAAAGGACGGAAATTAGGTGATGTGTCCCCAGTTTACAAAAAAATGTCCAAGAAAAGAGCCAGGAAATTATAGACCAATCTGTCTAACGTCAGTCCCTTGGAGGATTTTTGAGTCCACAATTGCAGATCAAACTGTGGATCACATTGATAGAGACAATCTGTTGTTAAACAGTCAACACGGCTTCAGACAAAACAGATCCTGCCTATCAAACCCCTTGGAGATTTTTCGTAACATAATTGGTATTTACGACAGTAGTAGAGCAACAGATATACTCTACTTAGATTTCCAAAAGGCCTTTGACAAAGTTCCACACAAGAAACTAACGACAAAAGTTAGATCTTTAGGAATTGTAGGAGAAATAGCAGACTGGATCGAAGACTGGCTAACTAATAGAAAACAGAGTCGTAATAAACGGCGGAGAACCAAAATGGGCAGATGTGACAAGCGGAATTCCTCAGGGTTCTGTCCTTGGCCCGCACTTGTTTGTGATTTACATTAATGACATTGATGTAGGCTTAACTAGCAGGATAGCCAAATTTGCAGATGACACCAAACTAGGTGTAAATGCAGCTGACCCAGATACAGTGGAATGTTTAAGAAATGATCTAAGGAAAACAGGAGAGTGGTCAAAAAGACGGCAATGCCTTTTAACTTGGAAA
>NC_089750.1:72814706-72917206 GCF_040412425.1 Macrobrachium rosenbergii
TGTCTTCCATACACGCGTTTAGCAGTGCTTTATCACGGTATTTATTTAAAAAAACAAAAAAGAATCAACGCCGTCCCTTGACATAATGTCTCATTAGCGTTCATCTCCAAAAGGACGTAACTGGGACGAGAAAGTGAGCATCACCTTGCGCAAGAGTGATATAATAATGCTGTCACCTTCTTGCCTCAAGAGAACCACATCGTTTTTTAAAAGGCAGTTTCCTTCCTCAGCTGTTTGGAGGATTTACAGCTGACGATAGACCATTCTTTCTTATAAACGTTCTTGGCCGTTCTTTTCTCAGAGAACATTCATTTCTCGTTCATGTTCCTTTTTCGTTAGATTTGATAGGCGTACGTTCACACCGGAACGCGGAAAACGAACTATCTCAAGAATGCTCGTTCAGTATTAGGCCTATCTTCCCAATGTCCAGAAAATAAATCATAATTTCTAGACTTCCTGGTGCTAGGTAGTTTCGGTCAGAATATATTTTAACTGGACTAAATTAATCGTTATAAACATTTGAGTAACGCCGGAGTATATTTTTCAGTCAATAATAGGGTTAAATTGCCCAAGTGATTCCGTGTTAAAGTTAAGTGAAAGAATGGAAGAATCCTAATATTATTATTACCCGGATATATATATATATATTATATATATATATATATATATATATATATATATATATATATATATATATATAATCCTCTTCCACATATAGACGCCAAGGTCTTTACTACTGTGGGAAGAACACGAAGTGTGGAGGAACTGACCACCCTTGAATCTATAATGGTCAAATTGACTGTCCATACCCTCAATCACCAGTCAGCGTCAACCCAAGTGTTCATTGCATAGTTTCCCCTTGTTTTTAGCCTCTGTGCCTGTGCTTCCCCCCAACCCCTCTATCCCCCCCGCCTGTTGTACATTTCTCGTTAGTCTGCCTTACGCTATCATTCTTGTTGGGTGCGTTGTGCTTATTGCCTTTGCTTGTGTTTTATCCCCTTGTTCTGTTTTATATCTGCTAATATGGTGTAAATAGGTATGTAATGTGTCTATATATTATCTTTTATGCTCAAATACTGCTTATTTTAATCGCTATTTCAACATGGAAAATGTATCAAGCGATACGAAACGCCGGCTTCTTACTAAATGAATAGAAAACAGAATGCCTTACCATAGCTCTATGTATATATATATATATAGAGAGAGAGAGAGAGTATGCATACACGTATGTGCGCTTGTCAGAATAATAATGTGTCTGCTTGATATTATTAGTTGAGACTTAATGAAAACATTCCAGATTTTCCTGTGCAACTTCGTTAGGACATTTTCCAGAAGCAGTGAATGCCGTTGATCGAAGGCCTCGGAACTCGACTGAAGGTCGTACCTGACTTTTGTTTCTAGGCCGAAAGTCAGTCAAGTGTTCGAACTTGTTTCAAAATACCAATTTTGCGGCTGGTACTAACTGCTCCGGTGATTACGTTAAAAGGCTAAGAAATTCTCTCTCTCTCTCTCTCTCTCTCTCTCTCTCTCTCTCTCTCTCTCTCTCTCTCTCTAATGGAATAAGGATAATTAAAACAAGCCACGTATCTTCAGGGTAGGTAATTTATTTTCTTTGTGCGTTTGTTTTTTTTTTTTTATATAAATTACCTACTTCCTCCTTTATATTATGGCTTCTTTTGTTTTAACCATACAGATATTTCTCCCCTGATTATCTTAATTACGAGCTCATACATTCCCCTTGGTGGGGTGTGTGTGTGTGTACGTGTGGGAAGGGTGTTGGGGGAGCGGGGGGGAAGGGATATAGAAGGGAGTAGTCTTAGCACCGGTAAACTTCACTTACTCGAACGGAAAGACGCTTCCTTAACTATGGCCTTTCAAGGCCGATTTTTTTATGATAATGACCCCTACTTTTGTTCTTCCTGCATTTTTTTGTTCCTACTTAAGTACAAAAGTGTGGTGTTTGCATTTCCGGTAATGAGTCTCTTAATTCGTTTGTTTTTCGTAACGTTTTATTCATTTGCATATCCCTATATTTAAAGCAGTCCTAATTGATACACTGAATTTAGACTCATGCTTCGGCTGACGAATAAAAAGATGCCAGACATATATAAGTATGCAAATGAATACTGTTTATAAATATTATCAACAGTACGAGAAGCTTTCACCTTTCAACTTTCGTTGCTGTGAAAGCGAACAAACAGATGTTAAAATGGCGGGTTTTATATTCGAATGCAAAGCATAATTGGCTCAGTCGATCTTTCCCGCCAAATCTATCCTTTCAGAATGAACTTAAGATCATTTTCTTATTGACAGTTATCTTTTTTTTTTTTCTCAATACGTTGCTTTGAGTTATTGCGTCGTATCAATTATCAGTCATTTTTTTACATTTGAGTTCACATAATTCATATTATATCGCGTATCACGAATTATGAATTTCTTTAGACCTAAGCGACCATGACGTCAACCTCTCTCTCTCTCTCTCTCTCTCTCTCTGACGTCAACTCTCTCTCTCTGTATGCTAATGAAGTAGCGTCCGAAGTGTCAGAATAGCTCATTATTTTTGCACTTAGTATAGACTGATACAATGCAAGAAAGTAACTGGATTGCATTGTACACTTTTAGGATTGCATTAAGTGAATTCCAGGTAAAAGTGTTTCCTATTTCATTTTTCATATATTTTCTTGCACAACCGGTAAAGATAATTGTGACTTTTTTTTTTTCATTCAAGCTCTTGTCATACATTCATTTCATTCACTAGAGCTTATCAGGTCTTTATGAAATTTACAGTGATCCCCACCCCGCCTCTCTCTCTCTCTCTCTCTCTCTCTCTCTCTCTCTCTCTCTCTCTCTCTCTCTCTCTCTGAAAAGTGTCTGTTCTCTCTCTCTCTCTCAGCAAGCATTTTTATGAAATTTACAGTGATTTCTGTGTGTGTGTGTGTGTGTGTGAGAGAGAGAGAGTGCCCATTCTCTTCTCTCTCTCTGAAAAAGTGTCCGTTCTCTCTCTCTCTCTCTCTCTCTCTCTCTCTCTCTCTCTCTCTCTCTCAGAGCAAGCATTTTTATGAAATTTACATTGATCTCTCTCTCTCTCTCTCTCTCTCTCTCTCTCTCTCTCTCTCTCTCTGAAAAAGTCTCTCTCTCTCTCTCTCTCTCTCTCTCTGAGCAAGCATTTTTATGAAATTTACAATGATCTCTCTCTCTCTCTCTCTCTCTCTCTCTCTCTCTCTCTCTCTCTCTCTCTCAAGCATTTTCTGAAATTTACAATGTGCCCGTTCTCTCTCTCTCTCTCTCTCTCTCTCTCTCTCTCTCTCTCTCTCTCTCTCTCTCTCTCTGAGCAAGCATTTTTATGAAATTTACAATGATCTCTCTCTCTCTCTCTCTCTCTCTCTCTCTCTCTCTCTCTCTCTCTCTCTCTCTCTCTCTCTCTCTCTGAGCAAGCATTTTTAAAAATTTACAATGATCTCTCTCTCTCTCTCTCTCTCTCTCTCTCTCTCTGTGAAAAAGTGCCCGTTCTCTCTCTCTCTCTCTCTCTCTCTCTCTCTCTCTCTCTCTCTCTCTCTCTCTCTCTCTCTCTCTCTCTCTCTCTCTCTCTCTCAAAGCATGCATTTGGGGGATGAGGTTGCCACCCCCCACACCCTCCCCTACGGATGTTACAGTGGCTTATTTGCTAGAGAAATGTGGCATTCCTTATTGATCACCCGTCCAAGTACTAACCGGACTCAACGTTGTTTCAGTTGGCTTTCATTTCCTTTGTCTTTTTTCTTTGTGTCCTTCTCTTCTTTATACGGTAGCAATAATAATAATAATAATAATAATATTATTATCATCATCATACAAACAACAACAATGTTAATAATCATCATCATCATCATAAAAAACAACAACAATAATAATAATATAATAATCATCATCATCATCATCGTCATTCATCATCAGTCATGTCATCATAAAAATAAAAAAGTAATAATAATGAGATAACCGCTCTCCGCTATTTCAGCGAAACTGGACACTGATCTGACATTTCTGAAGTTCATTTTTCGACGATGCGTCAGTCAGTCCTGTCTTTTGTCATTCCTTTCCCTCCCCCCCCACCCTTTCCCTTCCCCCACCCAGATACAACAAAAGACGCTACAGAGAGAGAGAGAGAGAGACAAAGTCATGCTTTTTAAGATTAAAAATTTATATGCTTCATTTACAAGGTCGGCTAAATTGAAGTCCTTTGTTGGAAGGACTCTGTGATACATTGATGTTCCTGTTGCTTTGCGCGAGTTTTATGCCATCGGATGAATGTTGCGTTTTTCTTTATAGTTTTTATTTTTATTTATTTTCTATTCTATTGTTTTTTTTATCTGATCAGATGGATTTTGTGTTATTTATAGTTATTTTTGTATTTTTTATTTTTTTATTTATTTTTTATCTGACCAATTGGACTGTGTGTTTTTCTTCGTAACTTTTTTTTTTATTTATCTGACCAAATGGACTGTGTGTTTTTCTTTATATATAGTTTTTATTTTTATTATTTATTTTATTTATCTGATCAGATGGATTTTGTTTTTATTTACAGTTTTTATTCATTTTTATTAACTTTTTTTTATCTGATCAGATGGACTGTGTGTTTTTCTTTTTAGTTTTTATTTTTATTTATTTTTTACTTTTAATTTATCTTTTTATTTATCAGATCAAATGGACTGCGTGCTTTTCCATATAGTTTTTATTTTTATTTATTTTTTTACTTTTAATTTATCTTTTTATTTATCAGATCAAATGGACTGCGTGCTTTTCCATATAGTTTTTATTTTTATTTATTTTTTTACTTTTAATTTATCTTTTTATTTATCAGATCAAATGGACTGCGTGCTTTTCCATATAGTTTTTATTTTTATTGATTTTTATTTATCTGATTAAATGGACTCAATTCTCAGGGAGCGTCGCTCCCCCAACCCTTGGGTCACCCCACCGTGTACCTAACCGTCTTTTGCTATTTTTTATGCTATTTTTAAAGAATTCCGAGATTGCTGAAGAAATACCACCATGGGGCCCCAGGACCACCACTGTGGTATCCCCACTGTGGTCTCCCCACTGTGAACCCAACCTTCTTTTGTTTTTGAGTTTGAGTTAATAATTTTTTTTTTTACTATTTTTAAGAAGAATTCCGAAATCGCAATAGAAATACCAGAGTGAGTTGAAATTCAAATCACTGTAGAAATACCAGCGTGGATTGAAATTCAACCGAGCTGTGACAACATAAATCGATTGTTGTCCATCGCGTAATGCGCTGTTGCAAGAGATTTCAACGCTGGCGAAAGACGCAGCTAGCTATCATTACTTGCGTCCCAGAGCGGAACGGAAAAAAAATTGGATAATGATAAAAATCTGATGTTTTTGTTTGCGAGTTGTGGAGTCATATATTGAACAACTTGTCCGTCCCACCTACTTGAAGAAAAATGATGAAATTAATTTTATGAGAAGCTGAAAAATCGTTTTTGTAAAGAAACTTTTGCGAGAGAATTTGAATAAAAATCTGATATTTGTGTTTGCGATTTGTGGTGTCATATTTTGAACAACTTATCCGCCCCACCTACTTGAACAAAAATGATAAAGTTAATTTTATTGAGAAGCTTGAAAATCGTTTTTGTAAAGACACTTCTGCGAGAGAATGTTGAATAGACATTATACGTGCAATCTCGAACATTCACGCGCGTGCGCGCAACTCACACATCTCGCGATGAGCAATTCTTTACAGGTGCCATTCTCCTTGTGCCATTTAACTTGTTAATTGTCATTTAAATAGGATTCATGGTCGGTGAATCTTCTTTTGGGTATTAAACAGTCATCTCTGATATGTGAAAATTAATGCAGTTGACAATTGCAGGTAAAATAATGGACGACAATTCTTTTGTATAAAGATGTCTTTTATCAAACACGCGTTAACTCTCTCTCTCTCTCTCTCTCTCTCTCTCTCTCTCTCTCTCTCTCTCTCTCTCTCTCTCTCTCTCTCTCTCACTATGCACGTATTGAAACAGATGAACACTGTAGGTTCAGTTGCAGTTTACAGAGAACCATAAGCTGTAACTAACAGTTAATGAGACCTGTCAGTAAGTTAAACAATGGTCAAAATGAGGGCACGGTGTCTTTTGCCCCAGGTCATACCCAGTGGATGTCCGAGGGTATGTCTTGGACGTTCACCAATCCAGGAACTGATCTGCCTTACGTGTTGCTGTGTCAGCAAATTGTGTATTTGATAAGCAGCAATTTTTTGTTTAAGCATCAATTAATACCTATTAGCATCAGAGATTTTCTTTTCAATATTTGCAATAGAATGTGTCAGAATCGGGAGAAGTTCTCTTCAGAAATACCCACCGTTTTTGTCTACAATGACATTCGTAATTTGTTCCCAAATTAAATCTTTTTCATTAAATTGTTTTTGCATTATTGTATTGGGTCATATTTATCAATATGACTTTTTTCTGTTGCTGAATATTTCGTTTTTTTTTTTTTTTGTGCAGTGGGAGGGCCAGATATAGCTTTCACTTTCAACCGTCGAAAAAAGCAACAAGCTACAAAAAAAGAAAAAAAATACACGTGATGGTACTTTCATCTCTTTCTCCACCTTGCTAAGAATAATAACCCGTTGTTTTAGTGTTCTGTAAACGAAAATTATTGTGCCAGCTTTGTCTGTTAGCACTTTTTCTGTCCATCCTCAGATCTTAAAAACTACTGAGGCTGGAGGGCTGCAAATTGGTATAATGATCATCCACCCTCCAATCATCAAACATACCAAATTCCATCCCTCTAGCCTCAGTAATTTTTATTTCATTTAAGGTTAAAGTTAGCCATAATCATGCTTCTGGCAAAGACATGGGATAGGCCACCACCGGGACGTGGTTAAAGTTTCATGGCCCGCGGCTCATACAGCATTACACCGAAACCACCGAGAGAGTGGTCTATTTTCGGTGGCCTTGATTAGACACTAGCTGGTGTACGGAAAACTCGATTGCGCCGAAGAAACTCTGGCGCATTTTTTACTAGTCTAACATCTCTGTTGTCTTACCGTTTACTTCTCCATTTGCTCCAGGGAAAGAAGCGGATGTCACCCCCCGTGAATGAGAAGGGAGAAAAACACCGATTAAAATAAAAACAAAAGAAGTTGGAGTGCAACAGATCGCATCGAACGGAAACAGGACAATGACTTTCAGCATCCTCCGAATGATCCCTATCTACCTGCTGAGGATCCTCTTGGCCGCCATCTTGCACGACACCGGTTCGCATGACTACGACGCTTCGAACAAGTTGGCTCCCCAGTACGATTTCATAATAGGTGAGGAGGTTGGAGCTTTACTGAATAGACTCCTTATGTTGTTGCTGTTATTATTATTATTATTATTATTATTATTATTATTATTATTATTATTATTATTAGACAACTGTTCGCTTTTAACATATTCACCACTAGGCCTAGACCTATTGGTGAATAATAGGTGCGAAGGTTAATGCTTTACTAAATAGTCTCTTTATTTCATTATTATTATTATTATTATTATTAGACAACTTTTTGCTTTTCACATATATACCCCTAGGACTAGACCTAGACCTACATTTATTTATTGACGTTCTGCTCAAGGCTTCATTTCCTTCTGTAAGCTTAATTGGAGTTGTTTGTCTAACCGCTTGACGGAGCAACTTCTGCTTCTTTCCCTATCGTTAGTGGCGTACGTAAGGTAAGGTTAACAACTGCCTGCATCAAACCGAGGTCCATGTGTAACCTTGTGTCAGACTATCTCTTCTCTCCATGCTTCTGCGGATGATTCAGAACCTCCATCCCCATTTTCGGGCCTGGGGTGAATAAGGGCACAGGGCTGCTAGATCTATGCATGTAAAAAGAAAAAAAGAAGGAAAATGTTTCCGCATTGTGGTATGAGACGTAAGAATTAAGTGAGATACCAAGGAAAGTTCAGATAGTGAGTGACAAAGGTCCTTGTCAATGTAATAAACAAGTCAGAAGTGGAACCTGATTTAATGACAAAACCGGAACTGTGGCGCATTGGTGCTCGCTTGGCTCATTACACCGGTCACCAAGGTTACTTGAAGTAATAGATAATGATATTTTATCGATTAGAACCATCTCTTCGTTGTAAGAGTGATTCTACCTTATAGAGGTTATGACTCCCAAGCAATCACTTCTACCAGGGAGCAATATGGACTTGTTTTTGTTCTGTAAAATTCTAACGCATGCGACTTACGAAAATCATTAACTCGAAGATAGGTTTACTAGACTTACATTCATAAATCTATTCTTAAACTATAGAATAAATGACGAAAGAAGTCTAATATTATTTCCATCGAATATTGCAGTCGGGTCAGGAGCGGCCGGCGGAGTCTTGGCGTCTCGTCTGTCGGAAGTGCCCGGATGGAAAATTCTCTTGCTGGAGGCCGGAGGGGCGCCGCCTTTCGAGAGCTACGTCCCTGCCCTAAACCTTGCCTTAATCGGAGGGGACGCTGACTGGAATCGCTTGACCACGCAACAGAAATATTCCTTGAAGGGATTCAAGAACAATGTAAGATCAGGGGAACAATTTTTACCTTTTTTTTTTTTTATTCCTGTGTAGGCCGACAGGGGCGGCAGCCAATTGTCCGTATTGAACCCAGATGTTACAGATAAATTTTACAAATAATTCTCAGAGATATATTTTACGAAAGATAAAGTAACTGTTTCACATAGATTCATCATTAAGGTTTTACATATTTCTTTTTGTTCCTTTTATTTGAAGTTGCTTGGTGGCCCTTTGATCTTTCCAATGTCATTTACAGTTCAAGTGGAAACATTCAAAATCACTGGTATTTGTGGGAAACTAGATTTCAATAAGTATTTAATAAGAAGAATTAATTAAGTTGCTAGCAGGCTTCCTACATTATATTCCTATAGAACACTCAAATATTCATCAGAATGGTGTTGTCTCTTCAGTTAATGAACGAAATGACGAAACTTTGTCTGTTATCATCCATTCTTAGTACCTAGGTCTAAAGACTGTCTCAAGCACAACCTTTAAAACTGCATATGCAGAATTCGCGCTCTGCTTTTAATTTATTTTAGCTTAACAACGTTCGCATTTGAGTGCTGTAATCGTTGTTAGACATATTTCTTCTTTTTTAACTTTTTTTTTTTTTCTTTTAAACCAGGCAGCGCCGTATCCTCTCGGGCGCGTGCTTGGCGGATGCACGACGATCAATTTCATGATGTACGTCCGAGGTAACAGGAGGGATTACGACAACTGGGAGGCGCTGGGCAATCCCGGATGGGGTTATGACGTCGCCCTGAAGTACTTCAAAAAGGCTGAGGATTACCGGGGGACCAGAAATAAAGCCACCAGTGAGTTGACATTTCATAAGTTCCTGTTTTTGTTGCCTCCAGGGAGAGAGAGAGAGTGCTAGAGAGAGTGCGTATGGAGTGGGGAATCAGTGAACTGGGTGGTCGGTAGACCTCTACGCTTTTACTTTCGATTCAGTAAAAAAAATTATTTAAAAACAAGCAAAAAACAAATCCTCTAACTTTTTTTGAGATACCCACAACCAACCGGTCTTGTTTTTATCAAGACTTGTATACGAAAAGATGGCATCTTTTTATACTTACGTTTTTACGGTCATGTTCGTACGGAAATTGATGCTTTCCAGTGTTTTTTTTTCTTTTGCTGCAGTGAAATTCGTCCATCCGCAATATATTTTCCGTTGGTTAAGGACTGGACGCTCGCTTGATCTTGCAACGACATGCGATAACAATTAAGTTTGCAACACGGTGTGTTTCTTTTTTAAATATTAACTTTCCTCGTTACTTTTGGATTGTGTGTGTTTGTGTGTACATGAAGTACCATACGTACAGTATGTAGTGATTTGTTACATTGGTGCAGTTACTTTTTCATGACACATTACTGTGCTGTGACACACTTTCCTCAGTCCATGCTAAGACCTCTAGAGCGAAAGTATTATTATTATTATTATTATTATTATTATTATTATTATTGTTGTTGTTGTTGTTCAGACGATAAACCTTACGCACATAGAACACACTCGCAGAAGCTAGTGAGTTGAAACTCTGATTCAAGTTCGAAGCTTCACGGAGACTAGTATACATTTACTTTTACATCTGTTTTAAATCTGCCGTCACTATTTTTTTTACTAGATGCAGGTGCATTTTTGGTAACCACAGTGACCCCCGTACTCCGTAGCCACTCTAGTTCCTCACGGTTTTTAGATATGCTCATACCATGAGCGTTGAATTCAACAGTCAACGCAAATGAAGGTACCACAACTCCCGTAGTTCGAGAGGTTGAGGGTACCGCACCCAAACCTTTCGTGTTCGGGTTCGAATCCTATCATGGGGCACGTTGTATATTGGGGGATTGCGGGGGGAGTTCTACATTTGGACTCAAGGCTGGTACTGATCAGAACTTATCCCTAAAGCGTGAGGAAAACTTAAGTCAAAAGGTGTGTTAATTTATCTCTGGAACCATTTCCTCATCAAATTATAGGAAAATGTCCAATGTTATATATATATATATATATATATATATATATATATATATATATATATATATATATATATATATATATATGCCATCTAGGAAATACGTTAGCCTACAATCGTTATAATTAATTATGTTTACAGACTTGATATAAATGTTTGTTCAGCTACTCTAGGAAATACGTTAGCCTACAATCGTTATAATTAATCATGTTTGCAGACTTGACATAAATGTTTGTTCAGTTACTCATATGGAGCAGTAATGATATGGCATGTCCAACTACCAGATAAACCATAAATTACATATACTTCCCAATTACATAGAACTATTATCCCAGCGTCTGTTATACGAAATTTCTGACGTTGAAAGTTGAAACCATGATGTATTGAGTGTGACGGTGCCTGGTTCGTTGAACCTAATAAATTCCTTCATAAAACATCTTACACCGAAAGCGCAAAATACAAAGGTAAAATTTTTATTAAAAATACAGTCGGTATGTCCTGCGAAATTGTGCAGACTCACGGAAATAAAAGACCTTTCAATTTATTTACCTTTTTACTTCAGACTATCACTTGGTTATCCTTGAAATTTTGTAAACATTTGTTCAGTCGGCTTCCTTTGTGTCCGGGAACAATCTTCCCATGCATAATCTTTGTGCATTCTCTTATTTGTTTAATTTAATACTATTTCAAGCCCAGGTAGAGTATTTGGTATTTTGTAATGTTGAAGGATGTTGTTGATGTGGTTTGAATAATTTATTTATTAGGCAAGGCTGTGTGCCTTTATGTGGCACAATGGCGATTGTCACCTATAATGAAATTTTATCGGAATCCTTTGCTTCTTTATGTGATGACCGATTGTCATCTGACTGATTTTGACAGGCCAGACCAAACCTAACCAACTTAGGGTGCATGGTGTTCCTAACCTGTCCTAATTAGGCCTGCTGTGACTTTGACAAGGAATGGACTTCATTAACGTGTATGGACTGGGTGGCCTTGACAAGAAAATGACTATTTATTGTTAACACAGACGTTTAATGGCTGAGAGGTATTCAACAAGTTTGCATAATTTACAGCCAGTTGTGAAACTGCTACTTGTCTTCCTTTTTTATACCCTGATAAATATTTACAATAACATTCTCCCTAAATCTGGTAAAATGTATTTCTGCCGTAAATGCTCAGTTAGGGTAAACCAATTACAACCCACCCCCCTGGGCAATATGTAATGGTAAAGAGTTCTCCTAGTTGGTAACTACAGTTTCTGGTTAGGGTAAAATAACATGTGGAAAAAGAAAGGCTATATCTTAGACTAACCTTACACACCTAAGGACGCTGCTTGCTACTTGGAAGGCGGGAACCTAGTGAACTCCCCTCACAACCACCCTGCCTCCCCCCACCCGACCCACCTAACCTAACCCTATGGGCATGGTTTCTGTATGAGGTTCTTCTCATTTTTAAATATAGTGGGCCAACCCATCATATATGTGTTTTTCAATGAATACCTTTTGAAAATAACGGGGAAGACTTGTGAGGAGGTTTTTGACTAGGAAAAACTAAAACAAATGAGTAGTGCCAATAGCAATGGTAACAAGGTCAGAAGTAAAAGCAGTTGGGAAAATATATGCAGCAGTATGCTTCAGTGTCATTACCAGAAGAAAAAAGTAATAGAAGCCAATAAAACCATACATCTTGACATAACCTAACGTGATCCAGGATGCTAGGTCCTATCCCAATAGGAACATCACCTTCCCCTAGACCCCTGTAACCTTACCAGAAAAGTGTCAGTACTGCATCATGATACAGTGCCCATCATAAGCTAACCGTATCTAAGGTGTATCAACCTAACTTAGGGCAAATCTGTTTGATCTCATTAATGCAACACTACCCAGCATTTACTAATCACTTGCCAAGACATATTAGAGGAAAGTTTCATGTGAATTTGAGTTAATTGTATCAGAATACTGTGTCCTTTCCACAGGATATGTTAATGGCTTAATGATGTGACAAATCAGTAATTTGGGTTTAATATATATATATATATATATATATATATATATATATATATATATATATATATATATATATATATATATATATATATATATATATATTTATATATATATATATATATATATATATATATATATATATATATATATATATATATATATGTATATATATATATATATATATATATATGTATATATATATGTATATATATATGTATATATATATGTATATATATATATGTATATATATATATATATGTATATATATATATATATATATATATATATATATGTATATATATATATGTATATATATATATATATATATATATATATATATATATATATATATATATATATATATATATATATGTATATGTATATATGTATATGTATATATATGTGTATATATATATGTATATATATATATATGTATATATATATATATGTATATATATATATATATGTATATATATGTGTATATATATATATGTATATATATATATGTATATATATATATGTATATATATGTGTGTGTATATATATATGTGTATGTATATATATATATATATATATATATATATATATATATATATATATATATATATATATATATATGTGTATATATATGTATATATATATATATATATATATATATATATATATATATATATATATATATATATATGTATGTATGTATGTATATATATATATTTTTTTTTTTTTTCAGGGGACTACCATGGAAAAGGAGGACCTCTGGTTGTGGATGACAAGCGATGGTGGGCCCCTCTGCTAAATGGGTTCCTGAAGGCTGGTGAACAGCTGGGTTACAGAACAATTGATCCAAATGGACCAGACCAGATAGGTAAGGGCTTATTATTATTATTATTATTATTATTATTATTATTATTATTATTATTATTATTGTTGTTGTTGTTACTGAACAAGCCCACAGGTGCCACTTGAAATTCAAGCTTCCAACGAATATGGTCTTCATTTGAGAGAAGTAACAGAAGATAATTTAATAGGAAATACAGAAAAATAAAAAGTGTCATTAGAAAAGGTTTACTGAAATTGCTGGAACTACATGAATATTTAAATAAATTAAAGTGTTATATGGACATTTTGACAATGAAAACAATTTTTTCATGTTCATTGTCATTAGTATGGGATTTAATTTAGTATTATTACCTGGTGCCCTGCCTAAATTAGGATTATTTAGGGCAGCTTTGTAAACAAGAAAATCATTTAGAGCATTGGAGGTAACTTGTGGCATTAAGGAATAAATATTTACCTTTCAACTCAAATGGGCTATCAAGACATGAAGTGTACCTTCCCATTCCTGATTCAGCAGCTCTTCATAATGGTAATAGGAAATAAAGAAAAATGAGATCAGTTTTTAGAAAATGAAAAAAAATGTAAAATATATAAATAGGCAAAAATGTTAATAAAGTATAAAGTGAGTTCTTTTAGGGTAGTACAATAATGCATTACAACTTCGCTTGAACTTGTGAGGTTCTAAGTGCACGACATCCTCAGGGAGACTAACCCCACAGCCCAAGCCTTCCCTTGAGTAGTGCTCAGTATTCACAAATCCTCAGATTCCAAGACATTGTACCTGTTTAGCATGTGATATTTTTACTTTCTCTTCTGAAATACCAATAGTACTGTATAATGATACTTGCCTTGCTCATAGGGACACTTAGTATTCCCATTCAGTTACATGAATGTGCTGTTTACATGACACTTCATCTCATGGAAGACTTGTCTCTTTATCTACAGTTTATAGAAGAGATAGTGGCATTGACCAGTAGCCAAATTCATTAACCAAATTAAAACTGAGTAGCCAAAACAAATTGTACCGAGGAAACCATGTATGTTGTGGCAAAACTACTGATTTTCTCTGTCTCTTTTATTATGATAATGTTGAATGGGAAAAAAAAATCAGCCATCACAGAAAATGTCAGGTATACTCGCTGGTAATTTTTATGGCCTGGAACTGTTAGTTTTATGTGCCAAAACTAAAGTAGGTGATGGAAATGAAAGTGCAACTTAGTCATATGATACTGATTACCTGGTTATTCCCACTGTTTATTATGCCATGAATTTTGAAATATGATGTTGGTTTAGAAATTAGAGAAAAAGATTGTCATTTTATACAGTATTTGACTACTGCTGTATGTTGATATCAGTTGAACACTTTTCAAAGCATAGAAGTACAACTTGAGCCGTTATCAAATAGTCTTCTTCAGTAATAATTTTATGTATGAAATGTTTGTTTCTATCCAGGATGCACTTAATCTTTAATCATTATTTTAGTCCTTATTCATCTTTTTATTGCACTAACACATAACTGAATACTGTAGTCAGTTATACTGATAATTTCAATAATGGGGATTATTAACTTGTCATGCACTTGGTGTCACAAGAAACTAAGTAAAAAATGCACCGAATTTTCTTCAGCGCAGTCAAGTTTTCTGTGCAGTGTATAGTAATGCTATATGAAATTCTCAGCCACAGCCCGTGAAACTCTCACCCATGCCCCAGGAAACTTTCAGCCATGGCCAGGTGGTGGCCTGTGTTGTTGGCACCTATAGTGGCACCAGACTCACGATCATGGCTAACTTTAACCTTAGATAAAATAAAAACTACTGTACAATTTGGTATGTTTGATGATTTGGGGGCTGGGTGATCAACATAACAATTTGCAGCCCTCTAGCCTCAGTAGTTTCTAAGATCTGAGAGAGGGTAGTCAAATAGCCATCACAATAGTTTTCTTTTATAGAAAACTAAAAAGTAAATTCTGAGGTCTTTGAATGGCAGAATCTGGATGTAGTGTACCCCCATACTGTACAGTACAATACTGGTAGTTCAAATTTTCCCTATATTCTATGTCTGCTTATTGGCCTAATAACTGTTCAGATTTCTTAGTCCGAAGTATCCAAACTCTTGGCTATATTTAACAGTACAGTACAGTTGTTCCATGCAGGTTTCTCAGTAGCAGACATCACACACAGAGACGGGATACGAGGATCCACAGCAGTTTCGTATATTAGACCTGCAGCCAGTAGGCCAAACTTAGATGTAGCTTTCAATGCCTATGTCACACAGGTAAGTTAGCACAGTATTTTAAGTTGTGAAGTTCTTAGAGCCATAGTGTTTCAACTAAATGAAATACCAGTTGGATAATAACCACTTAATGAAAGTTGAACACAATTGAGAGTGTATGTGCTGTGTTCCATTATACCATATGTTAGGATATAAGGGTAATACTGGTATATTCAGCGTTCATTTATTCTTGTTCCCCTTATAGGGACCAAAAAATAATAGTGTTCATTGCTGTATTATGTTTTGATACATGAAAATAAAAACAATACTGTAAATGGGAATAAATAGGAAGGTTACAGTTATAACCTTGCAATCCTTGTAACCCTTAGTTACCTACTGATGACAAGAGGGTAAGGAGATCATTTATTAATTTTTGGTATGTTTTTCTAATTTGCTGAATTGCTTTCTCTGCCACAGTGAATATCTTGAAGTTTCGACCTTATTTGGCCAATGTACTGTATTGTAGTACAGTATAGAAAAAAATACATTCCTTGAATGGAATAAAAAAAAAGGTTGAAATTATAGATCTTTCAACATTTCAGAGATGTTTCTCCATTCCGTCAATCATGATTAGCTTCAAAAGTATTAGTTGCAGATGTTTACTGCCAGCTCCAATTAAACACTATCACAAACTTTGAAGGTAAAACTTGAGATAATTCTCTTGTGATGTATATTTACTTAAATGTCAATCAGTTTCAGTGTATCTAATATTCATAGGTCCTGTTTGACAATAGGAGGAGAGCAATTGGGGTCCGCTTTGAGCAAAATGGAAAGGTAAGTGAGGTTCATTGTATTTAACTTTGGCCACAAGAAGTTTTGCCCCACTGATATCTCATTTAAAATCATTAAATTGTTTTGGTAACTGTACGCTGTATTCTTGACTTTCTGGGGCATTGAGATAAATGCATTTATATCAGTGCAACGTAAACTTTGTTCACTGTGTAAAACGAATTGAATTTGCAAAACCATATATAGAGTAAATAAAATATCCAACAGCTTCGCACTGTCCTTGCCCGTCGAGAAGTAATTTTATCAGCGGGGGCTGTTTCATCTCCTCATATACTGATGCTATCAGGTGTGGGACCAGCACGTCACCTTCAAGAACACGGGGTTTGTTAAAGCTTTCTCCATCTTAGGATATGCTGTGGTAACCACAAGTGCAACATCATATGTTTGTGCATATTATGAATTTCTTTGTTTGGTACAAATGTCAACTGGATTGTAGGAAAATGAGTCAACACATGCTTTCATTTTGAATTTATTTCAGATCCCAGTTCTTGTAGATCTTCCAGGAGTTGGCCAAAACTTCCAGGACCATCCATCAATCTATGGACTCACTTGGACCACCAGCAAGTCAGCTTCTTCCAACTTCTTTAACCTTATTAATCCAGGAAATGTTTTGCAGTATGTTCAGGACAAGCAAGGTACAGTATGTACTTTTTGTTTTATGTGGAAGAGGTAACTAGTTACTGAACTTGTACTTTTATTACTAAGAAGAGCAATTAAAAATCGAGAAAAAGGACAGGATCTAGTCGTAGAGAAAATTAAATAAAAAATATTTAAGACATTTTTGCCCATAATTAAGATAAATTGTTTTGGTGCAGTGCATTTGAATTTTATCTTGGAAATATTTTATTAAACTTCCACAAGATCTTTTTCTGAGCTGACAAAAGTCTTCATTTTCACTCCTTTGCTATTCCTCTTGTTTGCTACTTTGGTGTATAAAACTGTTTCAGTTGCAAATCATTGTTGAAAAGTTTTAACCTAACCACCAAGTTGAAAATCTAAACTCCCATAGGATAGGGGTGGCCTTTGAAATTTAAAGAACAAAAAGCATTTACAATTTACTAATGCTGAATAATGACAAATTTTTTATGGGTAAATGTACATTACTATGATTCCAATACAGGTCCCCTCACAACTCCTTTTGGCGTTGAAGGGAATGCTTGGAGTTTAGCTGAAGAAGGTGATCCCCATTGGCCAGACCTTCAATATTTACTAATATCTGGTACCCCAGGCATCGATTTTGGTATTTTTATTTCTGATCTGATTGGATTCAGGAGAGAGGTATGAATTACTATTATGATTTTTGTACATATAATTATACATTTGCATACAAAACTAGTTTACATAGTGACTTCATTAATGTATCATGATGTATATATTATAGTGGGACATTTCTTAATCAAATTGCAATTTCTGATGCCTTGTACTAATTGTATTTATTCATTCACAGCTTTTTAACGAATATTTTGGGCCTCTAAAAGGTAAAGAAGGATTTTGTATTGGTCCAATGTTAACGCGAGCAAAAAGCAGAGGATCAATTACTTTGGCATCAAGCAATCCTAAGGTTCCCCCTAATATTGATCCCAACTACTTCAGTCATCCTGATGATGTTAGAACTTTTATTAGAGGTAGGAGTAACTTACTACTGTGTTTACTTAGTTGTGGAAAAAGAAAGACAATCTTTGGAATTTGAAACCAGTTTTTTCCTACGTGTGAAACAGACCCAGTTGCATGAACAGCTGAAAGAAGAAAAGTCCCACTTTTGCTTTATGATCATTTTTGCATCGGTTAGCAACTTTTCTGCGAGCACTCCCTGGTTGTCCTTTGGTTTTTGTAAAATCTTTTCATTTTGATGGAATTTGTATCCATGCATGTCTTGTCCTTTTCTCCAGTCCTTCAGTTTGTAGAGACCAATATTTCCCTCTGCATAGCCCTCATGGGAGATTTAATTTTTACTTCTCGATAATTTTACTAATGTGTCTAGTAGTGTAATTGCCCTTGTTAAGGGTTTAAGCCAAAACGTACCTTTCATGTTTATACATGAATTTTGAACTATAATCGTGGAATTTCAGAAAATACTCTTATTACCTATTTGCAGTAAGTTATACTTTTTACCTTCGTTTTTGTTTTTCGCTCTGTTCACGCTAACAGTTGCCTTGCAGTCTATTCAGGTCTATGTTCATTTCTTGTAACGGGTTCACATAGACTGTGTGAATTAATGGTTTTCTTGATACCTTAATAGTTGTGCTTCCCCTTCCATGTGCTAAAATTCGTGGAGGAATGTTATGTTAATCATACAAAACAAAACAAGAGGAGGACCATACCCAACACGATGTGGACGTGAAGGGAAATGGCCGCCTCGTAACAAAAGAAATATCCATGATAATCATCAAATATCAAATGCATCCGAACACTGGGTTAAAGAGAAAACAAAAAAACTTAAAAGTACTTACGTAAATAAAATTCCCATAAGAGAAGAGAAGGGCAAAAATAAGGCATGTTAATGAATTGATAAAAGGCTGAATAGGCTCGAGGGGAAGCCCGACGCCTTCAACTCGAAGCAAAGGGAAACAAACGTTAATCAATCAAAATCACTAATTAGACCTCATGAAAAGGAAAATGCTCCTAAACACGAAGAGGAACCGTGAGAAAGATCGAAAAACGGGGCGACCCAAGATCACGAACCATGCATGGAGGTCACGTGAGGCCTCGAGACGGGCGTTATAAATCCTTTAATTATTAAACTAAAGGGAAATAAGGAGCCTCAATCGCCTCAACTAAAAACGAAATACTGGTACTCAACTTAGGTGACGAAAGACCTTGTGAGGAAGCCATAATGATACAAAAAGGCACAAGATTAAAAGCACAACGAAAAAACGTGGACCGCTGTTCATACTTTGAGGGCTTATTTAGACAGGTCCTCTCACATCTCTTCTGGGCCTCTTTTATCAGGGAAGGAGGTAATGATGTCTGCTATTAGACAACAGATCCTTTACTTTATCAAGCAGGCTAACCCTGACTCAGTCCCAAAGTTCTTGATATTAGAGCTGTGGCCACCTCCATTAATTACTTTCATTACATGAATTTCACGGATCTTACCAGGTACACCGGTTGGAAGTCACCCTTGGTTTTCAAACGTCACTATTTGAAATCCTTAGAAGCTCTTAAATTCTCAGCAGTCGCGGCAGGGAACGTTGTCCCTCCTCTGGTTCCCTTTCTGATTCCTAGTCATTTCCTCCTCCACTGCCTCAGTTATCCTCACGGTCATTTCAGTCAGGCTTGCCTTGACTTCTCACCTGGCTGTGTTATCCATGTATTTGTCTAAATGACACATTTAAGTTACAAGGTTTTCAATATTGTATAGTTATTTTGTTTATGTATATTTTTCACATTGTCATGTTAATTTTAAGTTAACATCAGTTTCTTTTGTACATTATTGTTATTGTTACTAGTGATTAAATAATTTCTTTTGGACCTTCTTCTGTCCCCTTAAATTTTTATCTGTTCAAGAATAATGTTTATTTCTCTGTTAATTTTTTTCATCGGCTGACACGGGACCCGATCCAGAAAAGGGATTTTGACGAAGGAAAAATCTATTTCTGGAGAGAGGGACCGTGTCATTCCATCATGTGTCATGTCCTCCCATAGTAAACATCATTCTGGTGGGGTGATGCTTTCATGGAATGCGGCTAGCGTGTTTTGTGTGCTTTTGGTGCATGGGTTTGTAACGGCACCTCAACTTTGACCTTGATCTCTATAGGATAAGGTTCCGTGTTTTTGTAGTTCACCCTTTTCCATACACGACTCCATCTGATGGAGCTTCTGGGGTAGTAACTCCAGCATTTCATTTAGCTGGTATCTAGCAAAATTACCTAGAAATAAGTGCTGAATGGACTTTTCATCGGCTGACACAGGACCCGATCCAAAATAGATTTTTCTTTCGTCAAAAATCCTTTTTTAGCAAGATCCGTTAGAAAAATGTGTGAATATTCCATGAGCATAATTTCTGATTTAGCTCTGTTGTCAGTAATCCTTTTCATTCACAGTACTATAGTAGGTACAGTATTCCTTAAACTTCCACCAAGTCATTTTGACATATGTAATAGTCACATGACTTGATATTCAAGAATTTGATGTTCATGTGCTCAAAGGTATATCACAGAATTAGCTGAGGTAATTAAACATATACCCAGTTTAATTTCAGGTTTAAAACATCTGACTGATTTTGTTTTAAAAATGGTTTGATTTTTGTGTATAAGAATTTTTGTAATGTTTAAAGCTAAATAATTTTTTAATTTTTACAGGTATTAAATTTGCCAGGAAAATCGGTAATGCACCAGGTTTGAGAGTTGACTATGGAGCCAGGTTTCATGATCAGGTAATGTCTTTGACCTTTTTAATTGTTTTGAAGATTACACTTATGAAAGGTACCTTTAAAACAGAAGTGGGCATAAAACATAGGTCTGCAGATTTGATGACTTGTGCCTTCATAATGAGAATGGTTGTAAATTTAACAGTTGGGTTTATTCATTTTAATCTCTAACATTTTGTTATTGAAAGTATTAGAAATCTTAGTGAGTATGAGTAAACATTCAATTTTCAAGCATTGCATTAGTGAGCCAGAGGATGGACAGAAATAAAAAAAATTAAGTTCTGAAATTCAGTGTAACCATTACTCAGTATTAGGTCAAACAGCCCATCATTATTGACAAATGATTGCAGCATTGGCAGAAACGGCTATTCAGAACTGTGCATGTTAAACAGGGAGTTTAGACATAAATAAAATAGCTCAGTACAAGTAATTTGTATGAACATAGTCTTTTGTGTACAGTATTCAGTTTTTGTGTGTAATGCACTACTGAGAGATCTTCCCAAATATATATTTTACTTAATGGCATAATCTGTCTACAGCCTCTGCCGGGATGCAAGCACCTTATCGTTGAATCTGATGAATACTGGGCGTGTTATGTTGCACACATGGCAACCACAACTTACCATCCCGCTGGTACTTGTAAAATGGCACCCCCTTCAGATCCTTCTGGAGTTTTAAATCATCGATTACAGTAAGTTTATCGCAAAGCTTATTTTCTAACTGAAATGTCTTCATTTCTTTTTCTGCATCTCTGTATTATTGTAATAGGGTATGCTGATCTAGGCCAAGCTACAACCTCTGAAATCAGTTTGCAGTATTTCCAGTTGCAACATCATTCCAATAGTTAAAAAGTTGTAGACTACATCTTTGGAGACCTTTACTTTAAATAGTAATAAGAAAATTACCTAAAGTTTAATAAAGTAGATGAAACTTTTTATGAATTGTAGAGCAAAGGACTGGTTTTCGGTCAGCATATATTCTGGATGCGTTCTTCTAAACTCTTCAGACATCGCAGTCTATCATAGTTCCTCACATGCCAGTGGCTTCCAGTTAAAGACATCACAGTCTCTTTTAGTTTCTTGCATGCCAACAGTCTCCAGTTAACAGACATTACACACTTGTAGTTCCTCACTTACCAGCAACCTCCAGTTAATTTTCATTCTGTTCGTTAAAAGTTTTTAAGTACTGTCCCCATTGTCCCATTTTTCAGTCTTTTCAATTTGGTCCCTTTAATTCTTTCATCATCCACTCCATAATTCCATTTTCTTTCCTCCTGTTTGCCATTGCCATTCGTCTCTTGGGCTTACAACTTTTCCCAGTGAACCTGTCTTACCCTCTTCCCTACCTGTCCTGTGCCAGAGCTTAAATGCTTTGTTTCATGTGTCATTTTTATGCGTGCATCTTCATTTCACAATTGTCCTCCTTTATTTCATCGAGATGTCACTACTGTACATACTTTGCCATTTGTACGCCTTCTTTGAGTAACTTCCACCTCCCACTTTTGATGCCTATACATTTGCTGACACCTGTTCTATACACCCACTATTGATTCCCATCTTTTTATTCTTTGGAATTACTCTCTCTTCATCTTACACCAAATATGTAACTTTCCACAGTTCTGTGAAGTATGTCTCACCTTGTAATTAATCACATTTCTGTCATCTATGTTAATTTCTATGTCATCTATACTTTCGGTAACATTCTTGTGTGTTTAAGATAAAATTTCATCTTGGCTTCTGCTTGCTCATGGTTTCTCATCACATCACACAATTGAAAGACCTTATTTTAAATCAGTAATACAGGCAGTCCTCGGTTTACGACGGGGGTTCCGTTCTTACGCCGCGTCGTAAACCGAAAATTGTCGTAAACCGGAAAATCGTCAAAAATCATAATAAAACCTTACTTTTAATGCTCTGGGTGCATTGAAAACGATGTAAACTGCATTATTATTGAGTTTTACATCAAAAACACCTTCAAATTATGATTATTCTGCCGTTTTGGGGCCATATTTCTTCCGTCGGATCGGCGTACGACGCGTCGTAACCCCGAACATGCGTCAGTAAACCGGAAATAATTTCTGATGAATATATTTGAAAAGCGTCGAACCTCGAACGTCGTGGCGGAACCGTCGTAAACCGGGGACTGCCTGTAATTGAGTATTGTAGAGTGAAGTCCTTTCAGTAGTTTTAATGACAAGCATATGATCCTGTTATGATGACATACTAAGAACTGTTAATTTTTCAAGAAATGTTTGAGGATCACAATGCTTTTACAACAGATCTTATTTACTTTGTCAAGTAAATAAGAAGGCAACTTAAGTACATTACTTAATTACAAATGTGTATACCGCAGCATGGTAAATTGAACTAACTCATTACGAGCAAATAATTAAAATAGAATGTTGTTACATGCCAGTGATTTTCTTATCTGACAAGGCAGCGTGTTGTATTTGACAAAAATTACAGTTTTTCCAGCTGAACAAATTCTTTTATTTACAGGGTACGAGGCACAGAAGGTTTGCGAGTAGTAGATGCTTCAATGATGCCACTGATCGTCTCTGGCAATCTTAACGCTCCAGTGATCATGATAGGGGAGCGTGCAGCTGACCTCATTAAGGAAGACTGGGGTATTCCCATCACTCCTTTATGAACAGTAAGAAAATTGATGGCCCTTACTGGTCCATTGATTCCCCAGCATGTATTTACATAGATTTTTGTACAGCACTGATGACACTGTTGTGACAATCTATATGAACATGCTTATGATAATTCCAAGTGATGAATGCCATATTTATACCATAGCATGAGAACTTTCAGCATGTAGAAGTTCAGAATTCTTAATACCTCCCTGGATACTCAATCACTTCAGAACAGAACATTTGTATATACTATTAAAGGTGGTTATTAACTGGCATATATGCTTTTGGATGATGAACTTTTTTTTTTTTAATCACTGATACAAAACTGTAAAGCTGGTGAGTTAAGCATGAGACAGTTTGCTCAAATGTTCTGTAGTTCAGCTGAGAGCAGTGTGCAGTTCTTAAAATATATATTTTTATTCCTGTATTTCTTAAAACATATTTTTTTATTACTGTAAATTACCACTAGGGCATTAAAATAAAGTGTATATATTTTAGAGCAAGTTTTGTCAGATTGATTTCAATGTAGTCTTATAAAACCATTGCTGTACTGGAGCCTTATGCTTTTGCAAGATGCGCACACATTTTTCTTCCTTCTTCATTTGTTTTCACTTGTGGCAGTTTCTCTTCCAGTTAAGACAAGGAAGAATGCTAAAGTGTTAAAACTAGTGAAATCCATTATCCTATTTTTTCTGTACAATATATGGTAAACTATCCAATGTACATACGATATGTAAAATAGTGTGCGTCTGCCAAAGGAAAATTCATCGTATGTGCCTCAGAATATTTGGACACATTTTTCTCTTACTTTAGGAGAAAAAACTTTCATCTCAAGGAAACTGAACAACTGTAGATATAATGTATTGGTGGAACTTTGTAGGGCCACTGCAAAATACTCTAAAATACAACGTCAGTCCTTGGTTTCACAGAAAGTTTCTTGTGAAAGACTGTTGAAGACACAGTAGCTTCTAAGGCAAGTGTTGTAATGCACCCTCTTGATATACTCTATGAACCAATGTTGCCTTGGCCTAGTAGTCTGCAGACCTATTAAGCCTCTTGATACCTTAATCCAGGGCACTCTTGATGCAACCCAATTTCTCACAACCTGTTGACCTTCCACCTTCAAAATTTTAAGGCTCTCCAGTCTAGTTTGTAAGAGGGAGCTTCTTACATGGCAGTTGCAAGTCATCTTCCTGCCCTTTTGAGTTTGTTACAATCATGGTGGTTGAGGTGTAGCAATTCCTGTAATAGGAAGGAATCCTCTCCAGTTTTCATCAGTCCAGACAAGCAGATGTCAGTCTGCCATCAGTGGCTAAACACCCTTTTTCTTGGGACTCCTTTCTTTGGTACTGGATCTCACATTTTCCTAGAGTGAAGCATCTTTCTGGTAATATTGACAAGTAAAGGTTTCCATAACAAATTTAGACTATTTTGAGGGACTGCTGGCATTACTAAAGGACATTTGCAGCATCCCTTGGCCCTTAGTTGTACCTACTTTTATCCTTGAGTATCATTCCAGTTCTTTTGTTACGATGTCCACTTCTCTTTTTTATTACTTCTTAGTGCTTGGGTTTTCTCCCAGTTTTACCTTTAGATACTTATACTTAATTCCTGGGTCATCTTATCTTGTTGTCTTACCACACCACTTTCTAGTGCTTGGCATTACATCCTAATTCAGTAATTCAGTCATTATTACATTGAGCCTTATACTCAACCTGCTTAGTTCTACAGTCTTCCTACAAGGAAGGACTTATTTCTGGGAGCACCACAAACTGGCAGCCAATGAGGGTTTGCCCTTTTTCTCTCTCCTACAGATTTCAGCTGTCTTTTCAGACTTGGGAAGGTGGTCTGACTGGTAAAGGAAACTCCTGTTCCCTGTGAATGCTCTGAAAAGGGAATGTATTGTGGCCCTAAAGTCTACTGGACTCATTGCTAAAACTTATTTGTCCTCTTTTCAGTCATCATCATCTATTCCAAAGCACATTTGGCTTTTGGGTCGACTTATTTATGAAAAGCCATTTCTTCAGTCAAGGAAAAGGGGTTTAGTATTTCAAGTTGATATTTTGTACACGTAACTAATCAATACTAGGTCATACCACATTCTTGTACCTCAGGACATCTTTCACAAATGTCAGTTATCCCATGAAATTGTAGTGGCTCCTGATGGGCTGGTTATTCTAGTTGAACAACCTCTTTCCTACATTGTGCCTGTTCAGTATTTCATCTGCCAAAAAAAATGCCACCAACAAACAATGTGCCTCTTAAGTTCGTATCTGGACTAAATCTTTAGGTTGATATTGGGAACTTTACTTCTTGACAACCATCTTTTTTTTTTCTCTCTTGTAAAAAGATCTAAATCATTTTCTTATCCAGTGTTAACCCACCTTCTCTTAGTTGGGCATCAAAAATCAGTTTGAGAACAAGACAAGACAATCTTAACCCTCCAAATAATTTAAACAGCTTTTGGTGTTACACAGAAGTCTGTGGCTCCTTCACAGCATTGGTTTGTGTATCTGAAACTGATCTTGAAAAATCTTTACTGGCCAAAACTAGTGGTTACCTATGGAGTGCATGTAATTTGGGTTTTGTTGAGGTACATTTCCTGAAAGTTTTAACCATTTTGAGACGACTATTTCCATTGAATACAACATGGCATTTCATTTTAACATTGGATATGCAATTCAGAAAGTAAAGATTACTGCAGTAATTTTCCACGTGTAAATTATTGTAAATGTCCTAAATCATAAGTACTACTGCATGCAATGCTTGTGAGTGTCACAATTCAAAAGTGTCCACTTGTAACTTATTGTAAATGCCATTAGTTATTAGGTGTTGCTTTTTTGTAAATTACCAAGACTTGTCTCACTTGGAAGTTGAAAAATTAAAAAGTGGCTGAAACTTTAAAAACTGTCAGCACTATTTTGTCCTTCAAGGTGTAGCATACAGTATTACTTTTCCAACAAACTTGCATTATCACCAAGAAGGCCAGACACTAATTCATAGTACTGAGGCTTTAAGGTAAATGTTTAATGAAAGTAAATTACAAGTATCTAGTCAACCAATCAACTTCTGGATTTGCCAAATGGTTCCCAGCAACCAACCACTGAGAGGTGCCAAGTACAATGGATAATTAGAAGTAAAATCTTAAATGGTATATATTTTTTTTTCTGTATGGTAATGTACATGACAATTTTCTGGCAACCCTTTGAAGGATAATTTGCCCTATAAATATCTATTTACACTGGTCAACCTGTCCCAAAGTAATTTCCATTTGTCAATTCCTACTAAACAATTAGTCAACCTTCCTACACAGTAGAAACCAGATTTCCATCACATAGGCAATTGATAAAATTACGATAACACTTACTTGACTACGCTGGACATGATGTACAGAGTAGAGGAATTAAAAACATGAAAATTATAAAACATTCATACGTGGTAGAAAACTACTTGCCATAATTTTAGACAACTGAATGGTTTCTTACCAGGGACATAAAAAATTGAAGAAGAAAAAAAACTATTCCCTAATATGCTCTTGCAGAGTTGTCATTAACTTATCGAACTGGCTTGTAGGCAATCTTCCTGCTCTTCAGTACACTCCACTTGTGTCTCTTGATGTAGTAGGTTATGGCAGTCATTAGCGAGAACATCATGATACACTTCAGGGCCATTTTCTTGCGCTGGTCGTGCTCAGGCTCTGCTGCCCACTTCAGGAATACAGCTACGTCCTTGGCCATCTGCGAGGCAGTGGCTGGGGTACCATCACTGTATTCCATTACCTGAAGTAAAAAATATTTATCAACTAATACCTGAAACTTAAGGTCCCAGATCATGCACTTCCTTGCTATGCCTTTCACTCATCACAATGATTACAGTATTTCAATTGGGTGCTAGTAGTTATAACCTTCAAGACAGACTAGAAAAACCACTACTACACATCCCAATCAACAAACATTCACCAGCATTCTTTTTTGACCACTTCATATTTCTTGTAATTAAATTCCCTATCTCTTGATAGCCTTTAATTTACTATTAACCCTATTTTAAAAACTTGTGTTTTCCATCTGAGATCCGATAAATCGTACAGTGACCACCGAAAAAAAAAAAAACTAGTCTATCAGAAAATGATTACATTTTATTACATTTCTGCAAGATAATTTCCTAAGTGATTGCTTTTTGCTCCCCCTCCCCCCTTTCAACCAAATTTTGCCTTGACTTTCATACAGAAAATTTCAACAAAAGCAGATATAAAACCACATTCTGATTTATCATTCCTATTCCCAGAAATAAAACTGCACAAAGCAAAGGCATCATGTTAAATTTAAAGGTCAGTGCACGATTCCACAATATTCCCGCAACTTACAACTCACCTCATTGTATAGAGCCTTAGCCATGCCAATAGCACCTCCAACAAAGTAGGGATTGTAGTATAAGCCCTCTCTGAGAGTGACACCAGCAGGTGGGTCACAGTACCCAGTCAACAAGGAGAAGATGTAATTCTGAAATTATACCAATGACGTCAATTTTCATTAAAATTTACAGGTCTACTCACAGGAAGCAAAATACTTGCCTTTACAAATGGCATAAACAAAATACTTGTCTTTACACAACTGGCATGAACCCATGTAATACTTACAGCTGCATTTATAAGAAATATTACATATTCAAAATTTATAACTAATGAGGACTGTAATATATAAAGATCATGGTGAAAGTGAAGGCATGGTTTAAGATTAATGTAATGTTATATGCAATTCAGTTAGCACAAGAAATGCTAATGGTTGCTAAGTAAATGAAATATGGTGTTTTTGATCCCAAGAATGTGCAAGGAGAGGTATGGATGAGGACAATTTTATAATGGGAGGGGATACCTTAGTGGAAGTAAAATTCTAAGTAACATACTAAGAGATGCATAAGAGGTCTAAGAGATGCATAAGAGGTGACTGCCGCACTACTTGTATATTAACTCTCAATAAACACCAAATATTTACCATATGCATAAATAACTTGTGCTTTTCAGCATTAAAGAGCTGGAAACTTAGTGAAAATAGAAATTATGAAGTATGACTATGAATGTCTAGAGGCAGAGTCACAGTAGGTTAAGACATGTTGAAATGAAGAAATAAATGAGTCCAGAGGTTAAGAACTGACACAAGATCTCAAAGACCGAGACAGCTTGGCCCAGTGCTGAGAAAAGATGAGCAGCAGTCGTACTATGTCTCGGGACACCAGATGGGATTTCAAGCAAGTGTACAAAGATGAAGAGAATTCACAAAATCCTCGCAGGGAAAACCTGACCCAAGTCGTATGATGATCATGCCTTTTGTAACAAAACTTGGAAAGGTCCAAAACATTACAGAAGACAAGTTTACTTTTCTTTGACAAACTTTTGCCACTAAACCATGAACACAAGATAGTCACAGAAGCACAAAGGTTTTCTAACATGTTACCTGTAAATGGCCCATCTGAATACGTTAGGATCTTTTAAGTAACAGGCAAATACTTTCACAGACCTCAACAGTTGGTATGAACTAATTTCTACGTAAACAAATACAAACACTTAAGTATCAGGATTTGCTAAAAACTGCAAAGAACATTTGTAAAGTTACCCTTGATAGGATGACAACCCCTCCTACTTTTCTCCCATGAGCATTTCTTCTAGCAAAAGGAGTGAATATTTTGCAATTTAGCATGTAGTCAAATCCTGTATTACTGAAAAAATTATACTCCAGTATCAAATACTTCCAGCTGAGGACTGACATAGTTCCTTCTTAGGTTTCATTTACACAGCTATGTTAGTCAACAAAATATTAAAAGTCAAGCCCACTAAAATGGTAATACAATCAATATTTCAGCAATGACATAAACCTGATTACAACAGATTTGTAAATTCCAAAGCATTTGTTATTCAGACAAAACTATTGTGTAAATATTTCACATTTTTAAAATTTTGTATTATTTTTCTTGCTTGTTTTTTCTCTTGAAAATTTATGAATCACAAATTTTATAATTCATCAATATTTTTATAGCCTATTTGTAAATCACATATTTTACAATTCAATATTTTTATACCCTATTTGTAAATCACAAATTTTATAATTCTTCAATATTTTTATAGCCTATAATCATAATTTGTTACTGCTGTTTCAACTGTCCTAATCCATTTTAAATAAAATATTCAATTATTGATGTTTTTCCTTTCGGTCTTGTTCACAATCCTTTTCATATACTGTACTACATTATGGCACAATCATTTTGTAAACCTAAATGATGTGAATAAAAAATGAAGTGTGAAATTTAGGTTTTCAAATCCAACATTGGGCACTTTCGGCCTATCAGCACTGAAGGAGAGAGAGAGAGAGAGAGAGAGAGAGAGAGAGAGAGAGAGAGAGAGAGAGAGAGAGAGAGAGATGCATGAACCAAAGTACAACGCCCTAATGGTGAAATTTATCTAGCTCCACAAAGACGTAATACTTATGAGAGGCTGGACAGAATGATGGAAAAAGAAGTGGCTGAAAACTGGGTGCAGCTAGGGGACAGACGGATGCTGTAAACACTTATTAGGAAATGCCTACAGTGCATTGCTAGGGGTTTACTGACAACACTACCCTTATAGGGCCTAGATTTGGTGGATCCAACAGGAATAATGTGGAAATACCTTTTTGTCAAGGCTTTTATCTTACAAAGTAAAATTCTAATTATGGGTGCATGGAAAGTGGATTTAAAAAATATATACAATGAGCAAATGAATACCACAAAACAACTGCTGGAAATAAGAATTCCAATTTTAACAACTATAAATGTGAACTAACCCCAAGTTTCCAATGAAATTTAGTTTTAATACCAGGTCTGTAAACTGTACCAACAGTGATATCAATGTTTTTTCAACATGATTTTTGGTATGCTACACAATAAAAGTTCTCCGAGTAAATATAACTAGATTTTTGTGAAAGTACTAGAATCTAACAATGAATACTTTAGATAACCTATTATGCTGGCAAATTTTAATTTGAACTACTTAAACCACTTTACCACACGACAATTTTACTAATGGGGTTGTATTATGAGCTTAGCTTTTTAATACTTTTGGATGTTAAAAAGTTTGTATTACATGTATAAATATACCACTTGCAGTACGGACAAAAACTAAGACCCCCTATGAGACCAAATGACAGTTGTAATGTTATGACTTGTGTTCACACTATTACAATCTAAATTATTATCCATATGGATGAGGGACTGAGATATGGCAAGAGGACTGTAGCATTCCTGGAGATAGAAAGAACAGTATTTGGGGCTGGAGACAAATCTCTGGGACATTAATGTCAGCACAACAACAAAAATAATCAGGAAATGATGGCAAGCTCGATATGGCTGATGTGAAATGGGGTATTTAAAAATACAGTAGTAAGAGATAATGGGGATAAAGGAAACAGCAGTTGAATAAAACAAAACCCTGAAGTTAATACTTAAAAATGTGAACTTACTTCTCCACCATGGCGAGCTGAAGTGATGTAAGAAAGATCAGGTGGTAAAGCACCGTTGTTAGCTGCACGGGCAGCATTGTCATTAGCGTATGGATTTGGGAAGTAATCGGACAGCTTACCAGGTCTTTCAAACATATTTCCATCATCATCGGGACCATCTTTAATCTGGCAAAGAAGTGAATTATGCAGTAAAATTTCCTGCTGCGACATGGATCTAATATAAAAAAAGCTCTACTCACTATGTTTTTTGTGCTGCGACATGGATCTAATATAAAAAAAGCTCTACTTACTATGTTTTTTGAAGTCTTCATAAGATTATCCAACAAATTCATGCCAAAATTTTTGCTACTTTCTGAGCATTCCATTAGATTTCCAACAAAGGTGCCACTCTATCAGATTTTTCAATATCAAAACCTGCTGCTTATGGGTATTTGAGAAACTGACTGGTTACTCTTACTAGCCTGTTTTTAAAACTGACAATCCAGTAATCATTTTAAAATGACAGAAATTACTACCTTGCAACAGCAAGGACTAGCACGAAAGTAACATTCCAATCCACTAACCTGCACAGCTTCAGCCTCGGCCTTAGCTTCTGCTTCTGTGTGCGACACTCCTATCAAGTTACGGAAAGCAATGTACTTCATGGAATGGCATGCAGCACAAACATTCTTGTACACCTGCAAAAAAAAATGACCTTATAACAAAAAAACAAAAAAAACTCTGCTTCCACTAAAGCTATATTCCTCCTCCTTCACCTGTATTGTTATAGCACTTTTTTTTTTATTTGGAGAAAAAAGCTAATTTAAGCACATTACCAAAAAGTCAAAGAAACAATTTGACTTACCAATAACCCATTACTTCAAATCACTTTACAGGAAAATCTTTTTGACATTCATTCCACACCAATTCTCACATTTTCAATCTAATTTTACCTAAGATTTAATAAGCTGTAATACTCCTGAATATATCATTTCTATGAATGCATTTTTTTGACCAAGACACATTTCCACCTTCAACTGCTTGGCTCTAGAAGGGGTTCAGTTAAGTTCTCAGAATTTCTTAGTGAGTGGTTAGTAGTCTGCAAACTATCAGTCAAGGAAGTGATCAGCAGCCTATTGATGGATCACATGGACTATTGACCTAGTTGGTGGCAATGTGCTAATGTGAAATAAAATATTGAAAGTTTCTGGACTTTTTTTTTTTACTATTTAACATTCCTAACCACAGGTAACTGAAATCTTAGACAGCAATTTTTTTTTAAGATAACATGGGACATTTGTACTCCCAATGCACTAAAACAAGACCCTTTTCTACTCGAAACCTTTTAGTACAACGAAGGGATATAGTGCTTACCTCATAACCTCGTCGGATTGACGCATGATCAAATGAGGAGAAAACTCCAGTGTGGGGCCATGGAAAATCAGAGGTATGAAGTGTGAGATCTGATGCCTTCACAGACTCATTGAGGGCGTATGCTAAGCCAGCAGCACCGCCTCCAATTACGCCCACAGCAGCCAAGAGCTGAAGGAACAAAATTCACATTAAGCATTGCTTACCTCAACTCTACTTTCACATCCTTTCCTGGTATTTCCGGGTTGAACAAAAATGAATGTTACTTCATAGGATCAGTAAGGTACAGGGACATGAAAAAAAATCACTCCTACAACGTGGCTTGAGCAGCACGCTACAGGTGGTACTACAGGTCCTTTGCAATGTCCCTGTATCCTGAGCTGCTGCATTACTCCCTTTTGCCTTTACCCACCTAGTATTGAACCCATATCAAATACCACTTCATTTAGGTCCAAGACCATCAAGTACTGCTCATTTCAGTAAAAGACTATCATGTACCATCTCATTTGGGTAAAAGACTATACTGTACCACTATACCACCTCATTTAAGTAAAAGTACCCCCTCGTCCACGTAATAAATATCAAGTACCACCCTGTTTGGGCAAAAAATTCTTACCCTCAACTTTGGGAGAGTCCATAAAGCAACTTCATTGCCTTATTAAACTACTAAATATTGTTAAAATGCTAATACAGTAATGTTGACAATTCAAGGGCAAATATCAATCAATCAATGGAAGTTTTTGTCACTTGAAATTCGTCAAACAATGATCAACTGTAATTAAACATAAATAGTGTAATTCGGGAATTTAAGAGCAGTATGAAGTAGAAATCTATCAACATACTGGAAACAACAGTAATAGGGGGAGTCCTATTTTACATAATTTTACAGGAAAATTTACCTTAATGGTCATAAATAATGACAGATAAACAAAACATCAAATATTGATGCTTCCTTGGAATTAAAAATGCTAAGAAACATAAAACATTACATTTTGTGAAAATGTTAACAGATTTTAGTGCTTCACTCAGCATCTGCTAGCAACCTCAACACTTCTCAATACTTAAAGTAATAAAAGTGATGATAATTTTGTCCAAGAACTCAACCATCTCTACCCCTCTCCCAGCAAAATCATTTCATACTTTTACTTAGAAAGAAAACTAAACTGTTCTTCTGATCAGATTACAAAACTTGGCTAAAAAAAAAGTTCTGTAACATATTAAAAAAAAATTCAAACCACCACCAATGACAAAACCCCACAACACATTTTTAGTATTATACTACTGCAAATAATTATTACCAAACACTTCCAAGTTTTTAGGAGACTAACAAACCCATGCAACCATATATCTCAGGTAACCTAAGAACTTTTAAATTACCAACAATGCAACCATAGTAAGTCATTGTACTGGACCAAAATTCATCATAAAATGCTGGTACCATACTTACAGCCTTCCTGCCACTGACTACATCTCGCAGCGTTGAAAGCTTGGCCGTCCTCTGAAAAATAAATTAAAACTCATTAAATTTTAAGCTTTTAGCAGAGTACACCCTGTTCTCATGAACCCTAGTACTGTATTCAAACTTTCAAGGATGCCAGTTTGGTCATATACTAAATTTTGTTACTGAATAATTACAAGCTTACATTCTTTACACACAATTAAAAAAAAGTAATCTGTATACTCTGATACTAGTCTTGTATCTTGCTATCCAGGGCACTGAATTTGATAAAACAGTTCTCTTTAATATTAAGAAAATGACATACAACATGAAAACATACACAGACCATAAGACATTAGATGTCTACCATTAACTCAAAAGTTGACTTGTTACCTGTTCATACAGCTTTTAAAAGGGCAAATTCATGTGATCCTCATTACAACGTGCCAAGTGAAATCTTAATGTAGCATAAGTTCTAGACCTGCTTAGGTTTCAGGCAGTTAAACATTTCCAAGATGCAAGACTACCATCTTGCAGAGTGCTCTTGATGAGGGTGTACAGGTACACAGGGTTGGTCTAGATTTTAGTGTAGCCTTTGACTATGTGAATCATGAAGCACTTACAAGCAAAGATTATTGGGAATTTGTGAATCTTTTATTAATATTCTAAATGAATTCTTAAAAGGCAGAACCCAAAGGGTCTGTGCTGATGGCCAGTATAGTAGCTTTATTAATGTCATTTCAGGTGTTATTAAAGGTAGTGTTCTTGGACCTTTGATATCTATATACTGTACTAATGACGTGGCGAGGTCTGGAGACAAACTGATTGCATAAGCCGGTGACACTACTCTTCCAGCTGTTGTTCCTTCTCTGCGTCTTAGACCTGTGGTTGAAGAATCCTTGAACAGAGATCTGGGCACGTATTCATGTGCGAAGTAGGCTTTGGGGCACGAAGTTTTACCCTTCTACAATTGAAAGTATGACAGTTAATCCAGAACACTTTTGCCTTTGAATCCTGATTTACATTTCAATGATATGGTTTTCAAGATTTTAAGTGTAACTTTTGTTAAGAAATAGTCTTTTAAGAAGCATACATATAATATTGTTTCCTCTGTTTCTCAGAGATGGGACCTTGCAGAAATGCTTTAAAATATCTAGGGATTTTCGGATGAAAGTATTACATGTGTTTTAACTCTCTTCTTGTTTGTATGGAGTACTATTCTCCTGTGTGGTCTTCTAGTGCTGACTCATATCTCAAACTTTTGGACAGAGTTATGTCAACAGTCAAGTTTATTTTGCCAACTCTCAATGCTGACTTGTGGAATAGACCTAAAGAGTTTATCATAATCTTTGTTGCATAAAAAGTACAACCACCACACTCCTCTTTACCTGACCTAGCTGTTTTTGCTTGCAACACTAGGCAGGAAGATGCTGCAAAAAGTGTCTTTTCTAGCATCAAGTTTAATTCTAGTACTCAGTTTGCTGGGAGTTTTCTCTTGGCTACAACTGTAAAATGATATTTTCATAATAAAATAAATTTTTGAACATACTTACCTGGTAGTTATATATATAGCTTAAGTCCCTGACGTCCACGGCAGAATTTCAAAAACTCGCGGCAATCGCCGATCGGTAGTCAGGTGAACCACCTGTGCCCTCTACCCAGGTACCTGGAACCATTCCAACTATTCCTCAGATCTTCCATGCCCCTAGTCTCTAGAGGGGAGGAGGGTGGGAATTTAATTATATATAACTACCAGGTAAGTATGTTCAAAAATTTATTTTATTAAAAATATCATTTTTAAACATCTAACTTACCTGGTAGTTATATATATAGCTGATTGACACCTTTGGTGGAGGGTCAGAGACAGCCAACATCGTTGGAATTTGCTTAAGGGTTAATAAACCAACTTAAGGTCCTTACCTGGATTAAGGAAGCTGACTTCAATGAACTCCCTTATTTTGTCTGCTTTCCTTAAGAGGTCCAGCGATCCACTCAGGGGCTGAAGACCTCTAGGAGCTGCCAACCGGTGTACCAACCTCTATGTGACAGACAACCTATAATACCCTTGTTCCGGGCGCCACCAAGGAACAAAATGATCATTTGACTAAAATTAATGATTGTGGAAGACTGCATTCAATCTTCACAAACAACCATAAAATTTCAACCATTCCAAGGTAAGAACAAAGGGTATTGTTTTATGGAATTGGATTAAGGAAGCTGAGTTCAATGAACTCCGCCTCATTATGTCTGTATTCCTTAAGAGGTCAGCGATCCACTCAGGGGCTGAAGACCTCTAGGAGCTGCCAACCGGTGTACCAACCTCTATGTGACAGACAACCTATAATACCCTTGTTCCGGGCGTCACCAAGGAACAAAATGATCATCTGACTAAAATCAATGATTGTGGAAGACTGCGTTCAATCTTCACAAACAACCATCAAATTTCAACCATTCCAAGGCAAGAACAAAGGGTATTATTTTATAGGATTGGATTAAGGAAGCTGACTTCAATGAACTCCCTCTCATTATGTCTGCATTCCTTAAGAGATCCAGCGATCCACCCAGGGGGCTGAAAATCTCTAGGGGCTGTCAACCGGTGTATAACCTCTATGTGACTAGACCTCCTCTCAATACCCTTGTTCCGGGCTCTACCAAGGAACTTTCATCCCAATGATTGCGGAAGACTGCGTCCAGTCTTCACAAACCATAAAAATTCTCAATTCCAAGGTAAGAAAAAGGGTATTGGTTTATGGGATTGTAGGGGTATTCCCCTCTCCCATTACTGAATTAGATGCTATAAACGGGCACAGCGTATAGCAATCTTCGCATAATGTCTTGACTTGTTTTAGATAGTGAGAGGCAAATACTAACTTGCTTCTCCAGAAGGTCGTGTCCAAGATACTCTGCAGGGACCTGTTCTGTTTAAGAGCTACAGAGGTTGCTACTGCCCTGACCTCGTGCGTCTTTACTTTCAGAATCTTGTAGTCTATCTCTCTACATTCCATATTTGCTTCTTTTATCAACTGTCTGATAAAATAAAACAGAGCATTCTTCGACATCTATACAGAGAGCTTTTTGACTGAGCACCAAAGCCCTTCTGAATTCCTTCTTAAGTCCTTTGTCCTATCCAGGTAGAGCCTTAGAGCCCTTACCGGAATAGGACTCTCTCTCTCTCTCCCCTGTTATGTCCGTTAGGTTGGAATCTCGAACATTCTGGGCTAGGGTTGTGACGAGTATTCATTTTTGCAAGGAAGCCTAGTTGCAGTGAGCAGATTGCCTTGCCTTGTATAAAATCTATATTCTTGCTGAGAGCATGTATCTCACTAACTCTTTTCGCTGCGGCCAAACTGACCAAGAAAAGAGTTTTCATGGTGAGTCCTTTAAAGATGTCCTCTGCAAGGGATCGAACCTACTCCCCATGAGGAACCTCAGGACCACGTCTAGGTTCCATGCTGGTGAGTTCTCTATATACAAATTTGGGTTACAGAAATATTGGAAGAGGACACATGGTTGTCCTTGCACCATCCTCTAAATACCTCCCACTTGGATTGGTATACCTTAATGGTGGATAACTTCCTTGATTTTCTATAGCGCCAGCTGCCTCCTTCAAAAAACTTCTGGCTCTTGTGAGTTTTCCGATAGTCCGAAAAGCAGTTACTAGTAGGGCTTGTAGGTTTTGGTAATATCTTTCCAAGTGGGGTTGTTTGAGTAGATCTACTCTCTGAGGTAGGCTACTCGGGATGTCCACCATCCAATCCAGTACTTCTGGGAACCAATCTCTTGTCGCTTTTTAGTAAGGGGCCACAAGGGTCATTCCGGTCCTCTCATGTGACACAAATTTTTTCAGTACCCTGTGTATTATCTTGAAATAGGGAAATGCATACACGTCCAAGTTGGACCAGTCCACCAGGAACGCAGCGTCTATGTATATAGCCCCGGGATCTGGTACTGGAGAGCAGTAAGTGTCCAACCTCTTCGTTTGCGCTGTGGCGAAGAGATCTATGCAAGGACGTCCCCAAAGTCCTGATGTAGCATTCATTCTGTTGAGAGGACTTTATTTCCTGCTCAGAATGTCCGCCCTCACATTTTTTCTCCCCTTGGATAAAGTGGGTTACTAGTTTTACATTCTCCTCCTTTGCCCAAAAAAGAGATTCTCTTATTGTCTCGTATAGAGACCTGGAGTGAGTGCCCCTTGTTTGCTGATGTAGGCCAACGCTGCCGTGTTGTCGGTGTTGACCTGCACCTCTTTGTTCCCCACTGTGTTCGAACTCCTGAGAGCTAGAAGGATTGCAGTTAGTTCCTTCTAATTGATGTTTAACTCCTCCTGCTCTCTGGTCCAGGAGCCCGAGACTTTTATTTCCCTCGTGTTGCTCCCCATACTGAGTCCGGCGCGTCGGATAACAACACTAGGTCTGGGTTCCTTTAATATAGAGAAGGGACCTCCTGGAGCTTGACGGGGACATTCCACCACTACAAATACGGTCTTATTGGTTCCCGAAATGGGGATGCACTTGGTCTCCAGTTCTATTTCCTTGTCCCAGTTCCGATTTAGATGAAACTGTAACGGGCATAGAATTAACCTCTCAAAGGAGACAAACCGTTCCAGCGAGAAGGGTTCCCAGCAGACTCATCCATTCCTTTGCCAAGCATGACTGTCTCTTTATAAAGTTCTGAAATTTTCTTGAGGCTTGTCCTGTCTTTGCAATAAACGGAAAAGCCCGAAAATCCTGACTCTGAATCTTCATCCTAAGGCATAGAACCTCTTGGGATGGGATCGGCTGAGATTTCTATCTGTTTATCAGTAGACCTAATTCTTTGTTAGACGCTTGATGCCAGTGCATCTTGCGTCCTGAGCTAACTCCACATCTTGGCTTCCAATATCTTGAAGCCTGACGTCCTGACGTCCAATGCCTTGACGCTTGACGTCTTGGGTTCATTGACGCTTGTCATCATGGTGTTTCACTCCTAGATGCTTGACGCCACTGCATCCAGCGTCTAGAGTTTCATTCACTATGTTCAGCGTCTTAAACTTCTGGACGTCTAGAAGCTTTAGTTGGACGTCTATTATCCTTCTTCTGTTTGCCTGGTTGTCACGCTTGCACCAGGAAGACAAAGTCTGCTGCATATTTTGTAGTAAAGCTATATGTGGGGCTTCCTGCTGTTGGGGACAGGCTGGGGAAGCCTCAACTGACGGCAATTATTTCCTTCTCATCGTCAATAATGGACCGTGGAGGGGTTCAGCAGACAGTACCAATCCGAAGGAGGAAGAGGAGGATGTGCGAAAGGCAGCACAGTGTCCGCCACGCTCTTGCAGCCCGGTATCCTGACTGAATAGAACTGTCTACGTTTGTTCTTAGTAGGAGAGCTACCCTTGGGGCTGGAAGGAAGAGCTCCGGGCTGCTGCTGTGGCTACAATCTGTAGTCTATGAAGTGTTATCATGACGTCCCTCAATATTGGGTAACTTGCTCTTGAGAGGTCTCGGCTCCAGAGCCAGACGTTAACCTTGTCTGTTTAGGCTGAAACAGAGAGACCGAAACTATAAAACCTTTCCGTGGAAACGAACTTCAGAAAATTCTTGGAGATCGGGTGCATGGGGACGTGAAAATATCATCCTGGAGGTCCAGTGAGGCCATCCAGTCATGCTGTCTGACCGCTGCTAGAACCGATTTTGTCGTTTCTATAGCGACCTTTGTTTATTGCACAAAAAAGTTGAGTGCAATCCGTCTAGCACCGGTCTCTAACCCCCAAGCATTTGGGGATCAGGAATAACCGAATGTAGAATCCTGGGAATTCGGATCCTGAACTCTCTGTCTGGTCTCCTTTTGCAACATCATAGACACTTGTTGCTGTAAACCTTTGCCTTGGTTCTGTTGTTGCATTTGGCAGAAAAAGTCTAATTGTCTTGTTACTAGAGGGGGCCTACTCAGGCTGGACAGTCCGGCTCCTACCGCAGTCTGCAGGAGAAGAAAGGCAGGTCCTCCTTCTTCCTGTGTAGAGCCTCTTCTCTTGTCATTCATCTACCCGCCCTAGAGGAACCTCTATTGGAGGGTCGACCACGAAAGAGCTGAGATACCTGAAACACAGGAACCTCAGCCTTACTCTTTTTAGCGATGAAAGTCGTTGGTAGGACTTTTCTTGCTGTTTTAGATCTTAAATCTTACGTGGTTTTCTGGGCCAAAGATGAAAAGGCCTCTATACCAAATCTTGAGAGAAGAGGTGAGAGGAAAAAGAGGTATAAATCAATTCTGATTTTGATTGGACGTGACCCCATTAGCCAGGAAAGAGCAAAAAGATGGGCCCTTTTCTTCAGGAGTCCCGCTGAGAAAGGTGCAGTTGATTCGTTGGAACTATCTCCGAGTCCTTTATCCATACACGACATCAGATATATGAGTTCTTCGATTGTCAGTCGTGTTGAATAATTCCATCTTCCTTACTAAATCTCCAAATTCTTTTGAGGGGTGGTCCAATTCTGATATCGACCAACAACCGTTTTCCCCATGGCCACTCGGCGAGAAGAGTCAACAAGATTCGAGAAGGTTCCTGGGAAGGGGCAGGTATTTCGAGGCCGAACGATTCTCCAGTTTGATACTAAACGCTAGACCTTGAGATAGTTTGGTTGGGGGAAAAACAAAGGCTGTCTTTCATTGTTTCTCCTTCGAAAGTATCCATTCTTCGTAAATGCTGCCCTCTTAGACGCCTTCACAAGAGTAAATTCTGAAGGCGGGGAATGAGGAGCAGTCAGGATAAATTTCTCTGGAAAAAATTTCCGAAAATAGCTTCATAAGCCTTTTCAAGTCTGATAAAAGCTGATGGCCTTTTATATTGTCTTCGTCAGAAATCTCTACAATAGGATTCACAGGAGAATGCGAGATATTATCATTCTCTTCTTCCGATTTTCTGAAGACGGAAGTAGCGACGTCTTTCAAAATATCATCTTGACGCCTGGCGTCCTGGCGTCCAGTCTCTTGATGCCTGGCGTGTTGGCGTCCATTTTCTTGAAGCTTAATGTCTTGGCGTCCAGCTTCATGACGCCTGACGTCCTGGCGTCTAACTTCTCGACACTTGACGTCCTGGCGTCCAGCTTCTCGTCCTGGTCCTGACATCCTGGCGTCCAGCTTCTCAACGCCGGCGTCCCTGGCGTCCAGCTTCGACGGTCCTGGCGTCCAGCCTCGTCCTGGCGTCCAGCTTCTCGACGCCTGACTTCGGCGTCCTGGCGTCCATACTTCTAACTTTCGCTGTCCCGTCAAACCTAGAGGTTACTTGAGAACTGGCCACCTAGCGACATCGGTCAAAAGCTTCCTCCGGTTGACGTACAGCAACTGGACGAAAAACACTTTAACCTCGCCTTTCCTATGGCGAGGGTGAGCGTCCTGGGAAACGTCAACAGGTGCGCTCGAGGGGACGACTGCTCGGTAGCTAAAGCCTCTTGCCTCCCTTCGTCTGTCGACTTTCCTTCTCACAGGGGTTGGTGAGCTTGGAAGAGGTCTAGGACTAGGAGCACAACAGGACCGAGCGGTCGCACTTGCACTAACAACATATTAACACTTGTATTTTTTAGATCTCTTATTATCGATCACATATTATCCCTGTCTTCTGAGAGGGATTTTACCTGTTGGGCCAGGGTCTGAATGACAGCCAACAAAAACATTAAGTGTTGGGTCCTTACCTGTTTCAGTAGGGGTTCAGAGACTACCACTATGGGAGAAGGATCAATAGGATAGTTATCAAGGGGAAAAGAATTAACTATTCCCTGGTTATATCAAGAAGAGTGAGAAACAGTACTCTTGGCTCTTCTGAGCCGGTCTTTCATTCCCTTTCTTCAGACATACTAAGTGGGGATCCAAGGAGACTTTAGCAAGCCGCTTGCATCCCCACACATACATTTTCACACTCGATGAAGTCAGATATGTTATAAGAAAATCCAAAAGCGAACAAGCGAAAGCCAAGCCAAGCCAAAGTGTACTTCACCAAAATAAGTTGCGAAAAAACACAGGCTACGAGCGAAATTCCATCGATGTTACCGACACAGCGGCAGGGAAGATCTGAGGAATAGTTGGAATGGTTCCAGGTACCTGGGTAGAGGGCGCACAGGTGGTTCACCTGACTACCGATCGGCGATTGCCGCGAGTTTTTGAAATTCTGCCATGACATCAGGGACTTAAGCTATATATATAACTACCAGGTAAGTTAGATGTTTAAAAGTGGGTTACTTTGCCTAGTGTAGTTGTAAAATCAGATTTCTTAATATTTATGCTTTATGCAAGGAGCAAATTCATTCTTCCTCCATTAATGTCTCCCAAATTTCAGGTGTTGATTTGATTTTCTATTTCCTTACTCTTATTTATTCATCATCTTTTCCCATAACTTATCTCCCCGCAGGCTGAATTTGGCCTCAGAAGCCCTAAGGGTTTATAGTCAGTTGACTCTGTCCATGAGGGTTTTCGGCTAAGGATTTAAAAAAAAATAAAGGCAGGCAGGCAGGCACATGCACTACCATGCAAGCACAACCCTGGGGGCGGTGGCAAACCACAGACTGAGCAGGGAGCAGCATGGTCACACATTAATATCCCATTACTGGTGTGTAATGTGTGTAGACCTGTTGTATGCAAACCCGCTGCCTGTACAGTCATGATCCCAAGACCAAACATGTACTTAGCAAGCAGGCAGTGCTGGCTCAACCAGGTGCATTTCTCGTGAAACATGTTTGTAAGAGCCAGGAGCAGTCTTCATTTCCAAAACGGAGCAGGAGGGCAGGGTACTGAAGCACGCTCAAAAGTCTTAACTAGCCCACTCACAGTGGTCCAAGAGATGTTGGCCCCCAGAGAATGGGAAGGGCACTCACTAGAAGCCCAACAGGACTTGAGAGGTTTTTTTTGACTACCTTTTCCTCCTCCTTAGAGAAGCTGATGAGCTCAGTGTCAAGGAAGAGATGGAAGTTCGAACACGCCTGAACTTTAACCTCCCAAGGAAACTGGCGAACACTTCCTATCCTCCTTCCTCCTATACTGCTCCCACTATGAAAAAGACCAACTAGTGCCCTCCTTATAGAGGGAGAAGCGAGTAAATGACTCACGTCTACAAAATGACAAATTCTACAATTAATTTGTATTTTTCATAGCTAACAAACCTGCAGTAGTAACATTAGGATAAAATCTTCTAGCACTAGCTGGAAACCGGTAAAAAAACACTAAGAATGGTTTATGCACAGAATTGGTGGCATTTGGCATAAGTCACGGGATGAGGGTGGAAGTGGGAAGCTACCTAGTCTCAACCCTGTGAAGTACTTAGTTTTCTTCCAGGCCAGGGTTAACTAAAAGAGGGTGGCTAGAGGTGAGCAGTAAATGTTACGACTGCAGGTTTGTTGGCTATGAAAAATACAAATTTATTTAAAAATTTGTCATCTGTTCGTATGTGGAACAAATCCCTGGGTGTTAATATTAGGACAGACTCACCTTTGATGGGAGGTAAAGAGAACCTTGAACCAACTGGAGGTTCAGCATACCTGGTCACACTTCCTGAATAAGAGAATTCAAAGGAAGGAGACCCAAGCCTCTCACTTGTTAGACAGATGGCTATCTAATGGTCAGATTACCGGGCTAAAATACATTGCAGGGATTCACTGCATAGGAAGAAGTTAGAGATCTATATCTGTTCAGATAACAAACTAAGGTAGCCAACTAGACGTGTGTTATCGTTCCTATCTCTCCATGCTAGAGAGAAGAAGGGCTTGCTACCGAGATATATGCATGTAGAATATTAAATAGTTAAATACACAACAGTAAGGCTACTTTAGTCACCTGTATCTAGCCAGTTCCAGCGTATGAAGGCTCAATCTTCTTACCAGCCATAGATAGAGAAGAAAGGGGAAAGGGAAAGGGAAAAAGACCAGCCATCTCAATCATTCTCACTTTCATACCAACATCTTAGGCAAGATACAAACTGTCCCATTAGGGGCATTGGATGAGCTACACAACTTGGTGAGCAGCCACCACCAAACCCAAGGAAAAAGTATCCAAGGACCTGCGGGCAACATCTCTCAGGTACAAGGAAGTGAAGGTGGTCTGGCATAGCCAGGAACCCACATTCAAAGTCCTATGAACAGATAAGTTCTTTAATGCCAAAGAGGAGCCTCGCTCTCTAATGTCGTGTGCTCTTGCATGCACAGTATTGGCAGTAGAAATTGATGAGGAGGTGTAGGCATGTCTAATCACTTCACGTAGCCAAAAGGAAATGGTATTCTTGGACACTTCTTTTCTATTCTAGCCTGTGCTAACAAGAAATCTTCAGCACCTAGGTCTGAGGTGTCGAGTTCTTTTTAGATAACTACGCAGTGCCCTGACAGGGCATAGTAGTAACTCATCCGGGTCATTGTCAACAAAATCCCTAAGGGAAAGGATGGAAAAGGAAACAAATCTGTCATCATGGGCCGAGGGGTTTTGAGTCTAAGCAATGAATTCTGGGACAAATTTGACAGCTACTGACACCCAACCCCTGGTATGTTTAACGTCAAAAGCCAGACCATGGAGTTGCCCACTCTGACTAAGCCAAGGCTAGAAGAAAAACTGTCTTGAGGGTTAAGTTTCTATCCGATGACCGTCACAATGGTTCGTATGAAACTCAAGTGAGACAACTTAGCACCAGAGTCAGATCTTAGGTAGGTGGTTTACGTTCTCTAGAACAAGACTGTTCAAAACTTTTGAGCAGCATAGAGATTTCCCAAAACGAAGTCAGGTTCATGTCCTTCAGACGTAGAACTAACCCCAAGGCAGCCCTGCAGCCCTTAATGGCAGAAACAGAAAGGTGCTTTTCTGTTCAGAAGATCAGGAAATCAGCTATCTGTTGAATAGATGTATCGAGTGGAGAGAAACCCTGTCGATGACACCAATCACAGTAGACGGCCCATTTTCCCTGGTACACGGCTCAGGAAGATGATCTGAGCGAGAACAGCCTCTCACTCGCAGGAGATGCTGGATAGTCTCCAGCTGTGAACAAATAGGGACCCTACCAATCGATGATATCTCTCCTCTCTACATGAGGTTGACAGAGGAGGTTGCGCCATGAGGAGATTTCTCTCGGAACCACTGAAAGCAGATATTGCACATCCGGGAACCATTCTGCTTGAGGCCACAAAGGAGCTACTAAGGTCATCCTGATATCCTGAGAAATCATCACTCTGTTCAGGGAAAAGGGGGGGAAATGCGTAGACTTCCAGATTGTCCCAGGGATGTTGAAGGGCATCCTCTGCTACGGCAAATAAGTCTCGAACTACTGAACAATAAACCTCTAGCTTCCTGTTGAACCTTGTTGAAAAGAGGTCTATCACTGGTCTCCCCCACAGATGAAAAAGCCTGTCTGCTATCTCCTGATGCAGAGACCACTCCATCCCTAGGACCTGACTGCGACACTTAGCTTGTCAGCCACTACATTCCTCCTGCCTGGAATGTACCTGGTCGTGAGGTCCACTGAGTTGTCGAACCCCCACTAATGCAATTGAACTGTTATCATGTGCAATTGAACTGTTATCATGTGAAGTTCATGCGACACTAGCCCTTGTTTGTTAGCATATGCTACCACTGTAGTGTTGTCTGACATTAGAACAGCAGCGTGCCCTGTCACAAAAACTATTTTAAAACCTATGTCTATCAGTACCCATGGGGAACATGAAGGATTGAGACAAACAGTCCCACCCCTCATTACACTTTGCCCTGGTTTTTTCTACATTAATTAAAAACTGCCATAAATTGGATACTCAAGTTCAAGACATCCTAATGGAGACTGTAGTACAATATCTGCACAAGGTGATGGCCAAAGAAAAAGTGCTTGGTGACAGCAGTTGACTGAGGGGTTTTTTACCCTCTCAAACCCCTTAACCAGTTAACCCACTTTCTTACTAAGTTCAAAAACTTTCTACTCATGCTGAAGAACACTGCTAGGACTATATGAGGCATTGGTTTGATTTTTCAAAGGAACATTTTGGCAGGGAACTAAAGTTTCATGTTACAGGCAGTCCCCGATTATCGGCAATCCGGTTTTACGGTGCTCGCCTAGCGACGACGATAGCTGGATTTTCGGAGCCGATATGTGCCAAGAACTGGTGATTGGCAGTATTAATACTGATTTTCGGTTATCATCATGCTGTTGGGAACGGAACCCCCTCCCGTCATAACTGGCAACTGCCTGTATTAGACTTTTTTCTGTCATTCCCAAATTCCAACTCATGAGAACCTGGGGTAGTATGTAGGTTCTAGGAAAAAGCCCTTACTTTCATTATGGCATATCCAATCCAGAAATAAAAAATGTTGTCCATCATATTCTAAACCACACACATTACTCATACATTACTCTCAATTCAGGAACTGCTGATTTTACAGTGATTAGTAAACTTTCCAAGGTCATGATTTGGCCAGGAGCACCTCTAACAGTTATGATTACTGTTTAGTGCACACCAGACACCTGACTGAGATTTTTAAACCTGAACAATCACATACTTGGGTTGACCTAGGCTATGGCCTATGAAATTGTTTTAATCCAACCAGAGTGACGTGACAAATAAACCTGCTCTTAGGTCCAAAATGTTAGCACACACTGTAAAATTCATCAATTGCATCACTGACTGTGGCAAATTTAATGCTATATAAATGCCAGTATAAACGACCCCATTCAATCTTGAATTTCCCAGATTCCTTTTGGTAGAACTATACAGTAGCTCCACGTCGGCAACTGCCTCCTAACTTAACTTTTTCTACAGTCTTTTGGTTGCTAATTATGAATTTACCTTTAATTTTTGGCGCTCAAGTGTAATTAACCTGTAATTAACCCTGAAGTCCATCCAACAAGGGGTTTCCATACGCGATCTTCACAAGACAGAGCACGGCTACGTCCGTTTCGAACGGTTCATATCCCGTCCGGCAAGTGCAGTAACTTGTTAACATATGGGTACCCAACCCACCCCGGGCCAGTACTAAACGCGGCGAAGGGACATTCCATTTGTCCGACAACAAACGGACGCACCGCCAGTATCAGAACCCCTAAAAGTGTAGAAAAAACCAGTTGAAAAGGTAAAAACAGGTGCAGAGCTAATATATAGAATTACCTTCCTTTTAACCAAGGATTAGAGGGGGAATTTCTCCAGCCAGCGCAAAAAATGCGAAGTACACAAAGAATGGAGCCACCAAACACACCAATTACTGATTTACTGGAGGTGTAACAATCGTAAGGTCACCATAAAGAAGAGGCAGCCTAGGAAACTGCAGATTTCAACTAAACAACTTGGAATAAAGTAAGGAGGGCTTTTGTTTTTTTAACAGGTTAGCAAGGCAATAAGGCAGAATTTTTATGTACTACTAACATTAAGGAGCAGCCTGGGCCAGTCCAAGTGTTCAAATGAAACCGTCCACCCATCGGTCTACTTGCCTACTGAAATACATACTTTAAAGTGTTTTTGACATCCTGCACGATGCTGTAACCAGGACAAGGCCAGGTGTTCAAACCTTAACTTACACCTAACGGCCTACATACCTAAGCCATGATGAAATTTGTAGAGCAATGGGACCAAGTCTGTAAATCATCTGCTATACAGAAGTTTAAAAGTTAAGGTCTGGTAGGGAACGCATAGAATAGGATTTTACACTATTGAGAAGTTGCAGCTAAGGTCAGTCGTAATATTCAAATGGGTACTAGTACCCACTGACCTACATTTGCCTCATACGTAAGAACAAGGTCCAAAAAACTATTTCTTTGTGATTTTACACATGTCCACACACTTTTTTTTAAACTAATGAAAAGAGGTACACTAGTTACATTTCGAGGATTTTCCCCAAACCAAAATCTTGTTCCAACTTCCTCCAGATAGCTTACATCCTTCCTCAATCGAGTGTCATCTTATCCTTTTGTAGAAGGTAAAGAATAAAAGGTACTTAGTAAAATGATTAAGATAGCACATTGGCAGGATATAAAGAAAGGGTAAAACTTCTTTGTAAAGTGGGTTACGACCTATGTTAGGGTACGTGGACCATTCCAAGTTTTAAGGAAGACGAAACCTCAGTCTCTTGATTACGAATGTCAGAGATGTCATCTAAATTAGACCTGCGTTCTTAAGTTATGCATATAACCGACCATTCCTTAAAACTTTACCTACCCTGGGATATGTTAACCAAGCTGGTAGCCTAATTAAGAAAGTTTGCGTAAAAAATACACGTCTAAAATACCAAACGGCTTCTATGAAATTTATATAAGGCTTTGTTCCATGTTTCCATGCAATGGTATGGGCTTTGTAACATTTATATAACGCAAAATACTGCAGTATAACGTAGCCTATGCAATACAACCTACGTTAAGTAACCAAAGTCACTTACCGGGTCTGTAACCTTAAAGCCTAGTTCAAATTGGCCGACATAAATACAATATATACCACATATATAATTCATTCCGTGGACACCCTGCCCAATCCAAGTAGTAAAATGACTTAGAAAATAATTAAGTAACGAGTCCAACCTAAAACTACCTGATATTATTCTGTACCCCAACCGGGTTACGAAACCGTCTCTTTTCTTTCCCTTTTCGCACGAATACTTCCGCAAAGATTTTAACGCACCGAGCGTACAAGCCACAAATCCACACGAAATTCACCAAATTACTCACCTGGACATTAATCCCAGAGGGAGGAAGCTTTAAAAGACCAGATCGAGCTATTCGGGTTGCCGTCGCTGCCATTCCTCTCAATGAGCAATACGCAATCGTCGTAGGGCCAAAGTAATCGTCCCCGACTCCCCGTCAATTATGGAGACGATTGCCAGTGCACTTACTCATATTTCATGAGGTATGGCGCCCATGGACTTGATATTTTTATCCTGAGAACATCCTCATGTTCTGCAGGGTATTTTCCCAGGGAGTAAATTGGACCGTTGGCGTTAAATATGCGCTGAAAATGGGTGAAAGTATAAATTTTTCGATTACTTTTGCCATGTTTATCGAGAAAAATGTCAGCTGTTTCGTTGAAAATCTTCGGAAGATTTCTTCCTGTGATATGTTACAGTTTATTTTCGTTAAATTAATATAATTCTTTAACAATTAAATTATTTAAAATTGATTCCGTTACATCTTAACAAATGGTGCTACCTAAAATGGCATTTTTGTTAACAAAGTTAATTAAAAATCAGAACGCGTTCCTATCATTGTCATTAATTTTACCGAGTTAATGCTGAATATTTTCTTGACAACAAAAATGAAAAAATTATGAAAATATTCCACATATTTATCAACTTTCTAAAAGGAGGAAAAGTATTGGAACTTGTGGGGATGAATGTGGTGGATGTTGAAGTGTATAGAAGACTTTGCAAAGCGCACGGCGGTGCAATTCCTCCATTTATGTCGCTGTGGAAACGAAATAGTCCTTAAATACTTGAAATATATTTCAAGTGAGTTATAATCCGGCGGCCAAATTGGAAAAAATCCGCAAAATATTCCCTTCCTCCGGTGCTTGACCCGTGACGTCACAGACCGGTAACCTTCGTCGGTACACAATGACTGGAGATCTGTTCAAATCGTAGCAAATATCGTGAGACATCGACGTTTGTTTGTGCTATCCGAGTGACCGCCACCATGAGTGGGCCAATCCCCTTCCTGGGTAGTAAAATTAGCCTGATATCGAAATCGGAAATCCGCTATGAAGGGATTTTATACACGATCGACGCTCAGGAGTCGATTATCGCTTTGGCCAAGGGTGAGTTTTGTTTGTTTACAAGACGCTGAGGAGCCAAGTGTCAAAAGGGGGGTGGGGGAAAGCCGCCCTCCGTCGCACACTGATGTGGGTTTTCATTTTGGATATTTGCGGGGAACGTGGCTTTTCAATATCCCTGCTTTTTTTTTTTTTGTAGTTTCGTCGCTCGTTTTATTTTTGGGCTTTTGCGATGTAGCCGCTCTCTCCCTCTCCCTCTCTCTCTCTCTCCCTCTCTCGGTTTTCCGAATGACGTCGGAACTCCGTCGACTCTGTTCTAACTGTAATTTATGCTCGGGTTAAGTTTTTATGCCATAGCAGACCTCCATAACCCGAATAAATCCTAAATAATGCTTCGTTTTATAGTTTCTTTGTCATTCTGGTAGGCATACGCTACGCTCGGACGGGAGCGCGGAGATAGGCCTAATCGAGTCTTAGCCCTATGCCGTAACTTCCCCGGCAGAGTATAGCCGAAGCAGCCGTGTTTTAAAGCAAATTTAACAAATATTTAATTTAACATAAAGGTCAGCCGTAGGAATTAAAATTTGTTTTGCAAATAGGCCTATTTAGTTGGGGGGGGGAAATATTTAGACCTAGGACTATTACGCCCCCTTCCTTGGGTTAGGCTAACTGCCAGTTCTCAAGATTAATAGGGTTTGGATTTTGGGGGGGTCATTGGGTTTGACCTGACCAGAGGGTTCTTTTTCTAACTTGTCCTTATTGAAGTGAATCAAAGCATAGGCCTATTACAGTAAAGTTAATTCATATTTACTTTCGGTGTCAACACCAGGTCCTATATGATCTGTACGATTTTTAACGCCCCAAAGTGTGGGTTTTTTTGTTTTTTTTTTCGTAGGCTACTTACAAGTTAGGCTAATAAGTGTAGCTACTAATTTTTTTTTTTTTTATGTAGGCCAGTTGTAAGTTAATATGTCTAGCTGCTAATTTTTTTTTTTTTTTTTTTTTTTAGCCTAGGCAAATTACAGGGTAATAGGTCCAGCTAATTTTTTTCTTTTTTTTTTTCTTTTACCTACGCTGTTTTTTTTTTTTTTTTTTTTTTTTTTCCTATGCTAATTCAAAGCTAATAGGCATAGCTGCTAATTTTTTTTTAAGTCCAATTACAAGTTAATATATTTAGCTGCTAATGGTTTATTTTAACCTCGGCAAATTACAAGGTAGTAGGTGTAGCTACCATGGTTTTTTTACCTATGCTTTTTTTTTTTTTTTACCTAGGCTATGCTAATTAAAAGTTAATAGGCCTGGCTACTAGATTTGTGGCTAAAGATGAACTAGCCTAGTTGTAATGAGCTTCTGTATAGGCTACATATGGTACACTATTCAAGAACAGTTATAATTAGTGGTTGGTTACTTGTGGTACCTTATTCAAGGAGTTCTGTAGTTAGCGTAAGTTTACGTATGGTATCACATTCAAGAATAGTTGTCATCTACTCACGGTACCATATTCAGGACAGTATAGTAGCATATACATGGTACCACATTATCGCATTCAAGAATAGTTGTCATCTACTCACGGTACCATATTCAGGACAGTATATTAGCATATACATGGTACCACGTTCAAGAACAGTTATTAGCATTTGCTTATGGTACCATATTCAGGACAGTTATTAGTGTATACTTATGGTACCATGTTCAAGAACAGTTATTAGCGTCTATCGTACTTATGGTACCATATTCAGAACAGTTATTACCATCCACTTATAGTACCATATTCAAGAACAGTAATCTACTTGTGGTACCATATTCAGACAGTTGTTAACATGTACTTATGGTACCACCTTCAAATCTACTTACGTTACCATATTCAGGAACTGTTGTTAGCATCTACTCATTGTACCATATTCAGAACAGTTAATAGCATCTACTTACAGTACCATATTCAAGAACAGTTATTAGCATCTTACGGTACCATATTCAAGAACAGTTATTAGCATCTACTTACAGTACCATATTCAAGAACAGTTATTAGCATCTTACAGTACCATATTCAAGAATAGTTATTATTATCTACTTATAGTACTATGTTCAAGAACAGTTAATAGCACCTATTTACAGTACCATATTCAAGAATGGTTATTAGCATCTACTTACAGTACCATATTCAAGAATAGTTATTAGCACCTACTTACAGTACCATATTCAAGGAAAGTTAATAGCATCTACAGTAAACCCCCCATATTTGTGGTCTCTCAATTTCGCGAACTCACCTATTCGTAGATTTCTCTGTGGAACATATGTGCATATTATTCGCAGAAAATTCGCCCTTTCGCGGTATTTTTCAGGGATTTACTCACTAATTACTGTATTTTCATATTTTCATGACGAAATACACATTTTGTGACATAACTATTAAAATACTCAGGCATAACCATTATTAGTTATGTTTGAACCATCAAGATAGGCAGTTCTAAGTGTTTTTAGAGGGGTTTTAAGTATTCACGGAATTTAGCTATTCATGGGGAATGGTGTACGCATCACCCGCGAATATGGGGGTTTTACTGTACTTACAATACCATTTTCAAGAATAGTTAATAGCATCTACTTTCAGTACTTTGTTCAAGAACAGTTAATAGCATCTACTTACAGTACGATATTCAAGAACAGTTAATAGCATTTACTTGTACCATACTCAGAACAGTTATTAGCATTTACTTGTGGTACCATATTCAGAACAGTTTTTACCATTTATTTGTTATACTATATATAAGGATGATAATGCACTAGAGTGCAACTGTTAGTCAAACTAGGGGCCAAAACCATGACAGAATGTCAATGAAGTAGAAAACTTTGGAATATTTCTTGAATTTAAACACTGAGATTTCTCCATTATTATACAGTCGACCCCCAGTATTGAGAGGGCGGGGATGCGTACCACTACCCCCGCGAACAGCTAAAATCCGTGAATAATTAAAACACCTCGAAAAATGCTATAACTGCCTATTTTGATAGTTCAAAATACCAAAAAACCCTCTAAAAATGCTTATACCTGAATGTTTAATAGTTTTATCACGAAGTGCATACAGTCACGAAGATATGACAATAGAGTAACTTGTGAATATTTCTGTATGAAAAATACCGCCAATAGGCGAATTTTCCGCGAAAGTGTACAGCATATGTCCCACAGAGAAATGCGCGAAATGGTGAAGCCGCAAATCTGGAACTGCAAATAGGTGTGTGTCCACTGTAGTTATATTCTGACAGTGTAGGCTGATGGGGTACTGGTGGATTTTTGTTGAATAGGCAAATGAGTTGGCAAACAGCATTTTAGAGTAAAGGGAAATGCAACCAAAATTTTAGAATTGTTAGTAAGCATTTGTGACAGTTTATTACTTTTACTAAGGTAGAAAGGATATTTTATCTTACACATTACTGTGTGGAAAGCACAGTGGTAAATGTAAAGGAGACAGCTGTACAGAGGAAGTTATAAATGTGACTTTTTGCTTCAATACAGAAAGGGGTGTATGTAATGCAGTACAGGTGAGCTAATACTAAGAAATCTAGTCTTTTGTTTCTTATGTTCATCCCCAAAGGGCTGGTACTAGGATATTTATAGCAGACCCACTGGTGTGCCTTTTTCTTTTCAGTACCAGCTCTTCAGGGATGAAAGGAAAAACAAAATGAAAATTATTTTCCCATTATCTTGGCTATTATGATATCTAATCTTATCTGTCTGAAAATATCAGTCATGCAACTGTCTCCTTTTCGTTTGCCAGTACAGCAATATGCTCTAACATCAGATTAACAAATAAAATGTTTATACAGTATTAGTGACCTCCAAAGAAGTTACACTGAATGCCAGCATGATTAAAAAAATGAATGCTAGGTACCAGTCAACATAATGGGTAATAGTCTAAGTTAAGGGTTGGGAGATGGGTTTTTTTTTAAGTCATGTATGGCATAAATGTTTCTCCGCAGAAAACCCTTGGATTGTTGGGAAGTGAGCCTATACTGTACCAGGTTTTCTATGGGCTTTAATACCAGCATAGTCCATCTTTGGTGTAGGCTATTAGGTCTAGGCCTAGCATACTTTATTATATAGCTTACCTATAGTTAAGTGACAGCAGCTATTTTCAGTGCTCAATATTGTACATCTATTGCCTAACTTTTTCTTATAGGAGTGTTTCCCAAAAGACTGGATGTTAAAAATGTTTGCAACAGAGTAATATGTTGAATAAAAAGTGCAAGAAGAAAATTATAGTTTTCTCCAGGAGAAACTATCATTCATTGGGTGTTCTAAGCCCATTCAAAGCAGACCAACTTCAGTTTAATTGGAGGTTCATAACCATAGGAATTAAATCACTGTGCCCAAGTCATTCACTTCTATGCATCTCATTGTATAGGTCTTGTAACCATATACTGTGGTAGGCCTACAGAAAGTGATGTATGGGAAATTCATGTACTGTATAAAATTACACCACCCTGTTGCAAGAATGTTTGTAGGTATAGTTTTAGTAAAATATTTTGTGAAGTTAGGATTTATATTTTCCTATTTATCACATAAATGGATAGTCATTTATATACACTGGTACTGGAGTGACTGATATCCATTTTAAGATAAATGTACAGCACAGTACTGTTCAATTTTAACAAACTACAGGACTCTATAGGTAGATAGCATGAATGTTCGGTCACTCGTAAAGTGGTATGCAGGTTTCACTATCAGAAATAGAATTGCTTGATTATAAATGTAATGCAGTACAGTATACTGGTGTAAAGTTGTCAGTTACTTCAGTCTGTGTTAAAAATGGGTAGAAAATACAGTATACTGTTGTGAAAAATTACAACACAAACATACAACATTCAACCGTTTCTTCTGAGCAAATTAACATTACAGTAATGGGATAAGGGTATGGTGACGTAAGCATACAATGCACATGTTCTGAGACTTCCTCGTCCTTGCGTTTTGGTGGCAGAACTGTTGACGTACAACTGATTTTTTTTTTTTTTTTTTTTTTTTTAAGATGTTGAAGGTGCAGGAGCTTGAAACTGACATGGTGAAATACCACACCAAATATTGAATTATTTGTACGTGCCGCATTAAATTGGTTACATATTTGTAAGTAAATCTAGGTGAATGTATTTTAGTCCGTAAATGAACGTAGCATTAACAAAGTCAGAGGCACAGTTACCTAACCAAGTGTTACAGTACTTGCCTGAGCATAGGAATTGATGTCCTGGAGAATTATCCATTAGAGACAATAAAGAAGCCACATGAGATTTTTGGCATTATTGAACCAGTGAATCGTCAAATAAGTTTACTGTAAATTGATTTGCTGTACATTAGTTCCTAAATAAGGAGTCTTAAGGTTATGGTTGAAAAAAAGCAGTGCAGTCAGTTTGTCGTGTCTAAAAATAAGCTTGCACTTCTGCCTCAATCAAGCTGGCTTGTCCCAGAGGTAACAGAAATAATGTATAACTACTTTATAACTTTTCTTATTTGTTTTATTTTTCAGTGTACTCATCTAATTTTGCCATTAAAAATGCCTTAATGTATGTCAAAAGAATGTTCTTGTTCGTTATTAGATATATATAAATTGACTTCATCCTTACACTGTAACAGCATCCACATTGCTACTTTTACACTAACACTGTACAGTATATATACACATTTAATTCTTTGCTGTCACCTATGTTACCTCTTCAGAGACTAAAGACATCCTATAAGCAACTTAAATTGTACTATTACTGTACATGTACAGTATATCTAATATAATTATACATGATTATGAGAATGTAAAAAAAAAAATTGAGAAAAAAAAATGTACTGTACACTGTATTATACCTTCCTGGTGGGTGACTTAAATGTGCCTTATCATGAACAGTTAACATAATGCCATCAGACTCAAGCTAAGATTACAAGCTATGGCAGCAGTCTCTTCACCATTTTGTCTTATTTTATTGTAGCCACCGTAAGTTATAATGGAATAGTATTGCGTATGGTAATATGGCACCACAACTTACTCTGGAGCCATGGGAGTAATTATTATACATTCATTGCAAACAAGACACTGCAATTAAAATGGATGCGAGCACTCGTATTGATTCTTTACCAAGAATTAGCAACATTATGCACTTGCTTTAACTACAACAATGATTTTTATATTTTAAGTGTGTAAATGCTTTACTGGGTATGCATAATACTGTACAAGTATGTTATGTTTTAACTTTAATTTTTAGGTGAAATGGCACTTAATTGATCTTTTGTATTTTGGTTTATGGTTGATGGTTAAACACATGAACTATGTTAGAACAGCTGTATGGTATACTGGATAGCTAACAGTCTTGTGAATGACTGTATTTGTACCATTCGTAAGCTTTTTAAATGATTTTATATTCAAATTACAATAATGTATGTTTAGTTTTAACATTTATAGTAATGTGGTTTGATTTATTTCTGTATATTTATGGCATTTTACATTTGTTGCTGACTGATGAAACAATGCATAACCGATGTAGGTAGATTGATTTTCATTTTTTAATAACTCACCAAGTTGAAAATGCCAGAACTTTAAATGATGTAGATGTAGGTAGTACAGTACTTTGTTTCCATAGATTTTTCATTGCTCATTCCTCTCTTCCATCTTTTGAAAATCTAAGAGCTCTCCATCTGATGTCTCTAGCAACAGCTCATTTACATAAAACAATTGCACTGAGCCTCCTTGCTGGTATTTTTAGCTTCATCCATTATTGCAATAAACTTTGAAGGACACTGCTTTTCATCCATGGACTCAAGCTCATCTTAAAATTTTGTATTTGTCCAGGAGCATTTTGGTATATTTTTATGGTAATAGTCTGCTTCGGTAATGCCACTTGAAAGTACAGTACACCTTTTCTTTTATATTTTCTTTATATTTTCACGTATGGTCGGCAAATTTAAATCTGGTTTGCCAGGTACTTCAAATACATTTTAACTTTATAGGTTTTCAAATTTTTAGGTGCTAAAGGACTTGACATTTTTATTTTCAGTCCGATCATTTGGCACGGAGGATCGGCCAACAGAGATGCCAGTCCCAGCTCGGGATGAAGTCTATGAATACATTATCTTCAGAGGGACAGACATAAAAAAGATTGAAGTATGTGATACTCCAAAGCAGCCAACACTTCCAGGTGGCCTACACAATGATCCAGCAATTGTTCAGGTAAGGGGACGTGTGAACAAGAACTTATGTTAACAAATTTTACTTCTAGTTTCCATGGGTTTGGTCCTTTTTAAATGAAGTCAGTTTTAAAAATGGTCTTATACTTGAAAGCTCTTGGGGTTTTTTTTGTTTTTTTTTTAATACAATATTTGCACATTTGCATGATTTTTCTCCTTCAATAGCATTATCAAGCTAGGAATTGTCTACTTGTCATCTTTGTAAACTGTTTTTACCACTGTAGAATGATGTAGGAAATAAGTTTTAAAGATTAAGCATAAGTAGAATTCTCTATATTCCAGCACTCTGCTCCAACCGTTCCATCGTCCTTCCAAGCAGCGCCCTTCTCCCGTCAGTCTCTTGGCCCCATTGGAGGTGGGTTGGGTGGCATTTCATACGGTGCCTACGGACAGTCAATGACCCAGCAGGGATTACCTGGAACAGGTGGTTTCCAGATGGCCTCAACATCACAGCCCAGTGAGTTAAATACTGTGGCTGGTGGTAGTGGGGTGGGTAACCTCGATCAGCAGTCAAACACAGCCCCAGGGGGGCCAGTGCCTGCTCCAATAGGTGCCCCACCCCAGTCAGGTACTACTGCACTCCAGTCTGGTACTCCTGCACGCCATCAGGCAGGTAGGAACAAGTGCCATTTATGCATTCAAGCTTAGCTCTGACGAGGCTGCTGCTGTACTGGCTGCTTTTGATAGTTGCATCATGCCAGCTTAAATATGACTCACGTGTGCGACCTCATTTGGCATTTGTTCCTAGTAGTTCACTAGTGACGGTAGTAAGTTAGGTTGATAGTCGACACAATCCACTTAGAGCCTGTTAAGGCAGGCTGCTGGTGATTACTCCAGTTTTTAAAGGAAGCGACGGTTATTTTGGTAGGAATACTAGCAATGGTAGCTACTAGTAGTTCATGATTAGTGGCATGCATAGTAATTTTGAAAATAGTTCAGGAGTTTACCGACGTAGTTTTGAGTAGAGCACTATGTTGATTTCAACATCTTGAGATTTTGTGTACTGTAGTAATTTTTGCATAGCTGAAAAAGTAACTATTTAGCCATTCAGGTTTCCCAAATATTTTACAATAGTATGGTAGTTATTAACTTCAATATCTCAAGATTAGAGTATGGTAAGTTAGATAATTTTTGGAGTTGAAATTTTGAATCTTTAAGAAAAGTATTGGTATCGCATGACGTAGTGTATATTAGGGGAAAAAATCAGTACTGTAATCCTTTAGAAGGCCAAAATTGAGAATAAACAGTATTTTGCATACAGTACATTTTCAGTAAGGTGGAGGCTTTGTTGATAGTGCTGTCATTTACAGGTTCCTGTACTCTGTTCCTTTAAAAACGATCACTTTTTAAGGTCAAGGCATTATGGTGTTGATACTGTGAGAGCCCATTTGCATGGGTTTTGACAGTGGGAAAGCACATGTTAATTGATTTAAAGAAAACCAAAATTCCAACTTGTAGATCAGTCCACCTAGCTAACAGGTGAAAGCTCCTGCCATCTGATTGGTCTGACAGTATTAAGCTTAAGGAGTGATGCAAAGTGGACTTCTTAACCTGAGGAGTCATGGTGAAACTTGTTCCAGTCCACAATCTTGGTAAACTGAAAGAATGGAATCCTTTGTTCTAGTGATTGGGTTAGAGTTTGGTATACTGAGGATTTTGATCATAATCCATCAGATATTCCGAGGAGTTTGGGGGATCAACATTAGTTAACACGTCTGTACCTCGTCTTTTGATAAAGCTTCGTAATACCAAGTCATTGAAATCTTATCTATGCTTTGTGTGGTTTGATGATTTCAACTTCCTCAGCAATTGGTCATATTGTAATTTTTTCATAATGTATAGTTTATATACTTCTCTTTGAAGAGTCTTAGCTTAACTCACTGCCATGTTTATTCTTTTTCTGAAGGCTCATCGTTGCTGATAATTTCATAATCGAGCAAGTCATGGTAGTTTGCTATCTTTAATAAGAGTAAACTTATGCCTTGGACATTGAATTGTTTGACATTTTGAATGATATGCATACTCTTGGAAGATCTAGAGCCAGATTTTTCTTATGGCCAAGTTCATCGTGTTATATTTGTTGTTGTGAAGGGTTTTAACTGCTCTGATCATAGAGCCATGGACTCCTTAAAACCATACTACGATAACTTTTTTTTTTTTTTTTTTTTTTTTTTTTTTTTTTTTTTTTTTTGGAAATACTTGTTCTTCAGAATTTCCCTGATCGTTCTCAACCATAGCCTAATCGTTTTTATGGAAACCAAGAAATTTGGCATAAAATTATGTACTTTTCATGAAATTTGTTTTATTTAGATGTTAAGAAAAACTGTTGCAACCTAATTATTTTTCTTGAATTTCTCTTTGAAACTACCTAATCAGGGTGTTGGTTGAATTTTGTTCAGGGTCGATGGTTAGGCTCTCTCGACTGTGATAGGTAGTGCGTCAATAGTGGTAGGTTAGAATTTAAAATTCTTGTGTGGTATTAATAAGTACGTATTTGTAATGTTTACCAATATACCATTATGTGCTTTCTTTTGTTGTGGAAGAATATTGAGATTTGCCAGTTTCAACTCCCAAAATATTTTTAGTGTTCTTGCTACAGTTCTTCATTTTTGTATCAGACTCGGGTTTGCAACTTCAGAAATGGATTCGGCCATGCTTTTATCGTGAAAGAATATTTTTTGCAAGTTTTACCGGTGGTCTGTAGAAAGATATAAATTGTATAACAATTTAATTTAAACACCTTTGCTAATTATTTCACATTTTCCACTTATCACATTTTCCACTTATCCACTTATCCCAGACAAATTATCCACAGAAGTATGTAGAGGAGGTTAGGTTTTGGTGGAAATGGTAAAGGGTGAAAAAAAAGTCAAGTCTGGTGACCCCTGGTGAATGTATGGTTGTGGAAAGTTGACCATAACTGCGAAATCACTAGTGCCTAGTTATAATAATAATTAAACAGGTAATGAAGGAGGAATGTGTTTTAGACTGTTGTTATATTCTAGGGAGAAGTATGTCACAAATCAAGGCTCAGGCTTGTTTGAAAGTATGTCTTCTTGAACGATAGAAATAAGGCAGAGGCCAAGTTGTAGATTAGACAGTGGGGGAACGAGACCTGGAAAAATACAGCAGCACAGCTTAATACCTGAAGGAGTGCAAGCTTACAGTGCTACACAAGACACACTGTAACTTAGTATGCTGCACAAGTCACAGTATGCACGTTAAATGGTTGAAGTTTCATTTGATATTCTTAAGTGGTGATGTATAGCATTAGAAAGCCATGTGTGTAGGCTTACTGATGAAATGAAAGCTCTACATGGATGCATCAGTAATTCATTGTCAAGTGTGTAGAGCTGATGATATTGCATAAATCTGATAATGGTAAAGTGATTTAATTCCTACATTTTTTATACATTTCAGTAGAAATCAAGTAATTGTTGGAAATCCAGAACCGCTCAACTTTTGTCAATAAGTTTTTCGGCTTGGCCTTTTATATGTTTCGGGTTTTATCACTTAAATCTTAATGTAGCTAGTTTTGTAAGCAGTATTTAGATTGTTTGAACTGTAGATAAATAGATCACCAAGATAGTGAAAGACCAGCCGATATAAGGGACCATAGTGGTTGCTGCTTAGAGTTGAAAAGTGTGATTTAATTTTCTTAAATTTCAGAAATTATTGTTGGGTCACGTTCTTCTACCCCAACTGCCCGAAAGTCTCCTGTATCTGATGCGGGTGTCCAGGTTTCTCCGCCTCCAAGAGATGACAAAAAGAAATCGCCACAAGGGCAAAGACCAATGCAGCAGGAAGGGTAGGTTTAGTCTCTCTCTCTCTCTCTCTCTCTCTCTCTCTCTCTCTCTCTCTCTCTCTCTCTCTCTCTCTCTCTCTCTGAGCAGGATTCTTGGTAGTTTCTTTATATAATTGGGTAGCTTTTTCTAGGGGTTGGTGGTTAAGAAAATATTTGTATAAAATGTTAAAAATATGGTTTGGAGGTGTTTCTGTAGGAATCTTTTAAAAATTTTATTGCAGTAACTAAAATGGGTGTTTTTCAGTAATTAAGGCAATGAATTTACTAAACAGGAATTGTTGTTAATCAATTTTCTTATAACCTGTTATATAATGGCCTAAACCAGCCTTCATATCTGTTTTAAATGAGGAAACTGCTACCACAATCAATGTTTTCAGAGGAGGAGACATTGATCGCGGTATTTTAACTTGTGGAAGTCATGTTCTAGCTTTGTGAAAGCACCAGAGCTGAATTTGGTGAAATAAAAAAAATATGAATAAATAAGCCTGTGTTGCAGTTACGTGCTGTAAATGCTTACAATTTTCTTTTTTGTTATTATAGAGGACAGAGAAGCAGCAATCAAGTAGGATCCAACAGAAAGAATAGCCAGCCCCAACAACAGTCACAGCCAGTGCAGCATAATGCCAGCCAAAATCAGTATCATAACCATTATCCTTACCAGCATCATCCCATGCAGTACCAAGGCAGAGGTGGTGGGATGGGTCGTGGTCGTGGAACAAGAAGACCAACAGGTGCTAGAGGAAGGGGTCAGGCTTTCAACCAAGCGAACAGACAGAGACAGTTCCAGGATCAGCAGATCTTCGAACAAGAATATGATTTTGAACAAGCCAATGAGGAGTTTGAAGAATTGAGGAATCAGTTGTCCAAGACAAAGATAGTTGAGAATGGAGAGAAGAAAGACGATTCTGGGCATGAAACTGGCACTGGAGATGAATCCACCGAAGATCATGCAACCTTTTATGACAAGAGCAAATCTTTCTTTGACAGTATCTCCTGTGAAGCTATTGAACGAAGTAAAGGGTAAGATATAGTTGGATTTTTTATATGAACTGCATATGTTGTGGATTCGTTATATGATGTGCTTGAGGATTCAGGATGTGATGGTTAGAATCTCGTTACTTAGTTAATAGACTCTCGGAGGCTGCAATACTTGAAAGTATGAAGTTTTGAAGTTTGGTATTTTTCAGTTTTAATTTGGAATGTCAGGATGTAATGTTTAGTGACATATTGAATTAGAAGGAAAATGTGATCTCGATTGGTAGTACTTGGTGATTAGCCAGGTGCATCCCCTCAATTGTTGTCATATATTCATTTAGAATTAGAATACAATGAATACCGATTTTAAGCATTTAAGAGGAAGTTATGGGTAGTCAGTAGTAAGTATTTAGTTTTCTTTTTCATGAACAGATAATACAGTAGTAAACTGTTTAATCTTGAGGTAGTCCTCACTTCAGATACCACCCAAGTAAGTTTACTAGCAGAAGTTCAACAGTTACTCCAGTTTCTTTGTGGAACTTTGACCACAATATATTAGACGGTTTTAATCTTAATTGTGCCAGGATGGACCGTAACGTTTGTGATTGATTGCAGGAAAAGTCAACGTCCAGATTGGAGGCTTGAAAGAAAGATTAATGTAGAGACATTCGGTGTGAGCTCAGCAAGAAGAGGCTACTTTCCAAGAGGAAGAGGGGGCTATTTTCGAGGTGGATACCGTAATTATAACTACAACCAAGGATATTACAGGTTAGTCATATGTCAGAAATGAACACCACTAAGTTTTGTAGAATTCCTTTGAAGTTTATGCTAATGAGGTTTGATATTGTATGGTTTTATTATGGGGAGTGGCAGTTTTATACTATAAAGATTTAATGTGTGTTTGTATTATAGGGGGGGTGGTGGAGGCAGTGGCAGTACTGGTTACCGCGGAGGAAGAGGTGCATCCAGAGGAGGTGTAAACGGAGTGTCACAACGAGGAGGGGCAGTCAGGAATTCGACCCCAACGAAGTAGTTGTAAATAGAAAGCTGCACCAAAACATAATCTAAATTAATTTTTTATTTTTTAGTTTTTAAGGATTCATTGAAAGAAAAGATTAATTTGCTTCTTTAAAAGGATATAATCAAAGCTTCAATGATAATAGCAATTGGACATTTTCTTAAGGGAATTTGGTAACTACTTAGTACATTTAATGCAGCAGTTTAACACAGGTGCAGTATTATTGATGAAGTCGGAAGTTCTAAAGTGTTAGAATTATGCAAGTAAGCTCTTTTTGTTGTAAAGGAACCTCTAGTTTTTTTTCTTTGGAAGAGGAAATACAAATTGAGATTTTATTTATGGATGTTGTGCAAAAAGATGTGGATATGGTATCTGGAGTCAGATATTGTACAGTTTGATCAAAGAATTTAAAATGGAAACTTGTCCCTGTTCAATTTGGAGAGAAGTGACTGTAATGGAGGGTTTAGGATTGATAATGGAAACGGAATATGTTGGCATATAACAAGGGGTGTGGACCAGATAGAGTTTGGAAATGGGAAAGAGATGATGTATATATTGGAGGCAGTGAACAGGAATGTTTCAATTTTTTTTTTTAAATAGAGCAATGAGCACTTTCATTATATTGAGGTACAAGAACCTTCATCAGTCCATCCAAGGGCTGTGGAGAGTAGAGGAAGCCCATCAGATTACAGTTCCTTTTATTTTGTATGGAATATGGTTTGTAAAACATAAAATGTACAAATACTTGTAACCTGGTGTATGGAAACTGATAGTGCTTCATGAAGCTCTGCAGCCTGCCACCAAGTTAATGGAATGTTGTAACAGTATTTATGTCAGGGGGTGGGAAGATTAACAGTATTTTATTCATGCTACACTTCGATAAAATGACTGCAGGCGTTTTAACAGTAAACCCCTTCTTTTGATATGGGCAGGCAGCGATTGCTCCAGGATGAGATGAAATTGAATCATTCGTATGTGGTTAAAAATTGAGTGTAGCTCATTTCAAGGCTTTAAATTCATTGTGGTTTGCAGTTTCTGTGAACACAGTTACTGTCCCTGGTTTTCATTGGTCAAGCATCTGGCAGCATTGGATTAATTCTACAGGGATAGATATTGGACATCCCACCTAAGTCCAAAGGTTTTGTGGTTATCACCTTCCACAGAAAAAGAAGTGCTTTGAACATCTATTTTTACAATAAACAGGAAAGCACCAGACTTGGGTTTTTTTGCCTCCTAAGGTATGAAGAAATTTATTTGTATTCACGAAGTGTTGGTTGGTATAGTAGCTCATAAAAATATTACCGAAAAAGTTGAAGATACCTGCCATAAGGTGAGATGGATATTATAGCATAAAAAATGCTGGGTTGAACATTGTATTGATGTTATTTGATATGACATAATTTCATTTATCCTTTGTTTTAAAGATTAGCCCATAAAATTATTACTGAACAAGTTGATACCTGTCACAAGATGAATGATATTATAGCATAAAAAGTCCTAGGCTGAACAATTTAGCGAGGTTATTTGACATGACTAAAATAATTTCATTTATCCTTGGTTTGAAAGTCTTGAGTGTCACAAACCCATGTCATAGGTCTACATCAGTATGGAACTTCAAATAAGTAATGCTAATTGAAAGTATTCATGAATAATGCAGAATGTAGTCTTACAGTAAATATGTTATAGTAGGTTGCTACTAGGAAATGTCACCATTACCATTTGTTCTCTTGGATTTTCAAAATGGAAAGAGGTTCTAAGTGAATGGAGATTTAGACAAGTAACAAGTGGACCACAAGATTTACAAAGCTTGCTTAATAATGCATCGTTTAATAGGAGGTGGAAGTTGTAAATGTAAGGAAATCTGACTCCAGGCAAAAGTATGTATGTATCGGTATGAAGTAATGCAAGTTAATGAAGTCTTAGAGATAATTTGAGTGAGAGATTAGAGTTGGCTTGATGTTCTTCAGACCACCTCAGGGTATCATGTGAAAGCATGAACTTTGCATCAGTTGGTGCTGTGTAAGTTGGGTGACTGACCTACTTTGATGAGAACTAGGACACTGAAGAATCATGAAAGTAAGCTTGGTTATGACAGCACTAGAACTTCAGAGGCCCTCCATTGTACAGCATTGGATGCTATTACAGTATGATAACCAGTATCAGACTGGAGGGACAAAGGCAATAAAACTACCTGTTTGGTATGCTTCCAGTGGCATGTTTCTTCAGATGTAGTCTTGGGGTTTAATTTGTAATGATGTTTGGTTGGATATCGCATCTTACAGCCTCATAGCTGATCCAGCTGGATCTGCCCAGCCCAAAGTGTGGAGACCTATTGGCATTGTGAACTGGAGATAGGCAAGAGCCAGCTATCTTCTCTGTTGGGATGCTGCCCGTGTGGTGTAGCTCATATTCCTGTTGGCCCTAAATGGGAGTGGCGCTGTCAGTCCACTTCAAATAGTGCACATAAGTCTTTACCAGATGGTTGCAGCATCCTTTTGCCCCCCCAGCTGCTCACTTTTTAACCTTTTAATGGTTATCCTTTGGCCATGGAGGGCTGGGGTGGTAACATCTGAAGTTGCATTCTTGATTAATATTATACAACTCTTCATTGATTCAATGCTTGAACTGTAGACATTGAATTCCTGCAACCATTGTTGGACAGCAAAGTTGGTTGTTCAGTTTCCCTATGGTGGAGAAGTTCTGGAAGAACTAAAATTAATTCGGTCAATTGTATTGTATGTACACAAAGTTCCTTAGTGTTAAGCATGATGAAAAAGAGGGTTTTAACATAGGCACAGTTTTACTGGCATTCCCTAAGATAGAGGCATTTGTTAGGACATATTGAGGTTATCACTAAAGGTGATCAAGGATTTACTAAAACTGACTGCAGCTGGAAAGTGTATAAAGAACGAGAATTGTCTTTAGAGAAAGCAAGTATTCCCCAAAGTTTCATAGTTGAAGTTTCTTGGCTTCCTTGTACAGTTTGAGGATGCTGTAAAATGCATAAATTTTGATCTTGACAGTTTCAGGAGGGGCCATTTACTATGCATTGGAGGAATGTCCCTTGGACAAAAGATTTCTTTATCTTGCCACCTCACTTCTGCGTCCCTATACGACTTGTCCTCGACAGTGTTAAGTGTGTCGCAAGTCTATGGACATCAGTGGTGGTGCTGCTTTCTCATTCTTACCCTTTATGTTTCACCCAACAGACTCTTTAACAGCCTTCATCCAACTCCAAAGGTGCTGGAAACATGCTTTAAATGAATAGCCACATCAGATACAGAGTAGGGAAATTGTATACAGAACTGAGAAGATTTGACAGATTTTGGTGAGTATAGTTAGTTATAAATGATTTGTTTAACCAGTTTGGTGAGTATAGTACATTGCATATTAATGTGCTTACAGGAAGATCCCAATTTATTACCCTGACTGACAGTGCTGAATGACCTCATTGGCTTTTTGTTTAAACCTGATATTCCATTCCCTGACAGAGGGGGGGTTGCCTTATTCGGCACATTTTCTTTTACTCTCGTCAAGAGTTTATGATGGTCTTATCTGACCACTTGTTCATAACACATGCTCACCTTTCTTATTAGGATCTGTCCAACTCATTAGGTCCTTCCATCCATCATTCCCATATTTGCTGTACCTAATTTGGGTGAATTCCCATGCAAATAATTTGTGGCTCTTTGTAGAAGTGTATGAGATATTGTGTCTTGCTTTTTATTTTGCAGGCTGCCCTTAAAAATTCAATATTTTCCTTTTGTGGTCTTAAGTTATCTTGGCAGTTAAGCTTGTCTTCAAGCATCTCTACTTCAAACCCAGGAAACATTTTTAGGATAGTGATCTTGTTTAAGCTCCTGTATTGATTTTACCAATGTGAAGAATTATCAGACATTACCGCACTTAAAATTCATGCAAAATGCATGCAAGTCTTTGTTACTTCTGCTCATTTAGCACTAAGAAAAATAAGTTAAATGATTCAAAACTTGTGTTGGAAATGTTTATTTTTGTTTTACTAGAATTCTAATAATTTTTCATGAAATTTATGGGAAAGCAAGCATAATTCTACAGTTGATGGACAGCTATAAAAAACCTTTAAGCATCAATTCATTAATTGCCAGTGATGTTTTGAAAAGAGAAACTCGGCTCTATACATACAGCATCGGGCTTTTCCAGACAATAGCACATACTCAGCTGTCCCAAGAATCTTTGGTTCTATTTTGAACCGAACAGCATCCAGAAATTTTAATAAAAGTATGTCTTGTTAGCAGGAGTTTCAAACACAGTGGTCGAAGATATTGTTGCTACATTATTTAAACAGTAATAAAAAAAAAGGGGGGGGTAAAAAGTACTCATAGTAGCATGAGTCTTGAAATGGAGAAAAATCCAGTTATGTATGGTTACATAAATTTAAAAATAAATCTCTACAGAGAGCTTTCGAATATCTGTTCGATTCCCCTTTTCAGTCTAACTGAAATGGGAAATCTAACAGATTCCCAAAAGCTCTCTGTTGAGATTTATCTTTAAATGTATGTACCCATACATAACTGCAGATTTGTTTCTCCAAATAAAGAATTAGTAGATCTTCATCTTCACTGACGCCCCCCGGCAGCTGTGCCAGGTGCCAGCCTCAGGGCTTTAATGGAAAATGGTGTAAAGCTAACAGGGACAAGTGTCACCCCTCCTTCTTCAGAGAAGGGTACATCAACTCCTGAAGCTTCCATTCCATTGCTTTCTTTCACAGATGCTACTGCAATTGACAGCTTCACACTGAAAATACATTTTAATTAGAAAGCCGGCAAATAATTTCCAAAACTTCTATTTTTAATAAAAGCAAGAAAAGGGATTATTTAAAGGAAAGCCTACATAAAGAAACATTTTCCACAACTCAAATCCTTATATAATCTGGTACTGTATTTGAAGGTTCAAAGCAAATCTATTAGTAAAAAAAATTGCCTTGCCATTTTTTTTAGTGTTAAACCAGACAACTAATGCAAATTCTCCAGTCTCATGCTTTGATGAAATGATGAAATAACTGAAGGTATATTTAAAGGCAACTTACGTTATTTTTGATTTACAGCCATGACTCTCAAACATGCGAATGATGATGTCTCCTGATCCATCATCAGCAGGTTTGATTGTATGAAGGACTGCCCCATCTCCCTCTACACTCACCCAGGAATCTTCAAAAGTCCTATAATTAAGAATAATTAATCAACTGTTTAACATTAACTGAAGCACATAGCAAAATTTCTACAGTGGTGTGAATTACCCTGAATTCTTAGACCCAACACTCCAGTTTGTAACTAATAAATATTCACAAAGAAGAAGGTGCATCTCAAATAGCTTACCCTATTTATTAATGAAAACATACAAAGAGATGCCCCCTTTTGCTTTTCTCTTAACATTAAAAGTAAAAGGCTCATATTTTGATGATTAACAGCCTTATCTTTTCCTAAAAATCTAGAAAGGAGAAAACCTGAACCTGACAGTTGCGACCATACAGGTTTTAAGCATCTGATGAAAGGAACTTCCAGTAATTATAGTACAGTACTCACACATCCAATGGCAAATCAAATTTCAAGAGAGGGTTGTTGAACTCGTACGCCCGTTGCGCTACTTGTGCTTCCTGTAGGGTACCTGAAAGTAATACTATGCTATTAGGACCTTTAGTCCATAACTGTATTCTTAGCACAGTATATTAATCAGCAGTTGGGTGCAAAAATAAAAAATAAACCGGGGACACCACCAAGAATCCAAGGATGTCAGGTGAGCTGTTTGCCGTTTACATGGATGTCACTGGAAGCCTTGGTTTGCCCAGTGACTGCCTAATTCTTGTTGAAAAAAAGGCTTGCAAAAGGCAGCTTAAGTACTCTAAGATTTAGCCCCTCTAGTAATAGGAAAGTACAGTACTGGTCATCAAGAACCCACACTTGGAGCCCCCCCCCCTTCTGCAAAAGTGTCCATTTTCACACTTGACATGGAAAACCCCTGGGGGAAAAGACGGCAGGCACATCCTTTGTTATGACTAGTCACAAAGGAGGGTAGATGGGCCTAGGAAGAATATCCTTGAATCTTGTGGAACCTTAGTTGCAAGTCAGGTGAAGAAAACATATGAGAAGGTTTCACTGGATATTCATAGCTATGACTCTTGCCCTTCCCTTGCAGTGATGTCGTAGGTACGGAAGTACCAGAAAGTAGGCCCAAGAAAACATGGAAAAATTGGGTAAGTTGAGACCTAAAAGACCTGGTGGAAGGTCAGGGAGAAAATGTACATGACAGGAGAGAGCTCATTTCATATCTAATCCTGTAAAGGGAAAAGCTGCCATGAAAAATTTGATAATACACTGAAGGCTCATAAGGAACAAACTATAAAATGCAAAATTCCCATAAAAAGTAAACCCCAGAACCCTTGTATCCCAAAAATTTAAAATTATAAATTTTAATACCATTAATACTGTACATCAGTGTACATCAGTTAGAATTTGGCTGAAGAAGAGTTATAATAGAGCAATAAACAAAAGCATGTCTTTCCAAGACTACAAAACACTTGTTTAGCAAACACTAAATACAGTATCCACTTAAATAGACATATGGAGTTGCACTATGTAGAAAACTGATATATCATGATTTTACATGATGGAAAAAGAAGGAATACTGGAGTTTTAGTCATGAAGACTCGATGCAACGTTATCAGAAGTGGTGGGATTAATCCAGCTTCATGATGCTTGAACAAACTGGAACATCTACCAATCATTCAGCTCATTCATGCTACACATACAGTACTAGTGCCCGTGCACATTTCTAAATAGAAATACAGTACAATACTTATTTTGAACCCAGCAAAACGTGTGCTTGAATGGACAGATAACAAAATTAGACAGAACTTATGCATGGATAATATTACAGTTATTAAAGAACAGAGAATCCAGGCCTATCAAAGAGAACAAAACTTACCCTTGTGAGGCATAACAGCATACGTGAAGGAATGATCTTTCATGTCTGCTGTGTAATCAGGCGCTTTTGGAGACCGTAAGAGAGAGAGAGAAACTTGATGACCACGGGCCATCCAGCCATATTTGCTTTCGTTCAGAACAGCAAAACCCCAGTCTGGTTCAGATATATCAGCCCACCTAATCAAGAAAAGCATTGTTACTACATGCACTCGGCTGAAATGTCAAAACTGTCATACAACATAGATCATTAATGTTATTTTAGCCACTAAATAACCAAAAGCATCTTGCTGATGTCCTCTTTTCCTGGTAAACCAATTTGCAGTTTTTCCCAGCCATAATAACATCTTATTTAGGAATCAGATTCTGTGTCCAACACAAGTATGAAGCATGGAAACATGCTATTGTAATAGAAAACATGAATTATGGTTGTATTTTAGGATACTATTTTTACACTGGGTGACTGTATGCACCATACTTACTTATGTCCACAAACTTCATATCTGGCAGTATCCCATGAAGTATTCATGTGAGTTGGCCTTTGCAGATGACCAAACTGAATATCAAAATTTGCTCTGTTAGTCTGAACACTTGTATCAAAAACAGTCTTGAGGATTTTGTGGTCCTCATGCCAGGAGACTGAAGTGCTGAAGGAGAGAGAGTGAGAAGCGGCAGCAAGTTCTATTTCTTGGGTAAATGAAGACGACTTGCTTAATTCAGCTCCCCATCGGAGCTTTACTAAGAGTGGTCCACTTTCAACAATTGTTACTGGTGTAATGGAGTATGTGCTCTGTGAAGGAAGTAACCATTTTTTTTATATCTTGTTCAGTACAATAAAATTTTATAAATACTGTACACAAAAATACCTTGCTGTTGAAGTCACTAGAATGTTTTGAAAATAAAGTTCAGTGATGTGTTGTCTATCCACGATTTACAAACTTCATTATTTGCCTATGCTGGTTAATTACATACCATATCCCAGAAAACAATTTTTCTTGAACAGAGACTTTGGGTAAAATAATATTTGCTGTTAATGACTGACTAATGCATAGTGCTGACACAACATTAAATGGACTACATCCATAACAGACTAATTTGATGCTCATAATGGGAAATTTTAAATGTGAAAATTTTCAGAGCAAATTTGAAAGTAATATCTACTATGGGCAAGGTAGTTTGACATTCCTGTGGTTGTGGGCTTCTGAAAAATATTCTACTAAATAATATATAAAATTTGCTAGACAAAGATAAGCAGTGCAAATAAACTTACATCTTTGGCATTCACAACTTTTGGAGTTTCAAGATGGTAGTCCATGACATCCCATGCATCCCAGTACAAAGGCTCATCGTCAAAGATTGTTACCTGGTTCCCAAATAACTGTGTACCATCTACGTGACGGAAAACATCACGATCATCTCCAGCAACTTTTAGACTGATCAGCTGTCCAGTGGAGTTAATTTCAGCTTGCACCATACCATTGTCCAATACAAATACATTATCCACTTCATCTGTAAAGAAAAATAAACATGTAAACTAAAAAACTAAATAAATTCAGACCAGCCAACATAAAACATTTTGCAGTCAGCATTGTCATTTCTTTCAAATCTCGATCATCATCATTCATTTGTTCTCACTGACAGTGATGTGTAATCTCAAGATAGTATAGCAAAACATTGAAGCAGCACTTATTTGTTACTTTCTGCACCCATTAAAGCACAAACTTCAATCATGTACAATTTGTGGTACAGTAATTCTCTCTTAAACTTCAATCATGTACAATTTGTAGTACAGTAATTCTCTATCTTAAAATTAAAATGCTTTAAATTTAAAACTGCCTTCTAACCAACATGTTCCCAAGTAAATCAGTTTACTCTAGCAACCAGCTGAATTCCAAACTTTTTCCTATGCTTGATGCATTCCAGTTTCCTTGATGAAGTGGAATGAAACAAGAAATTTGTTGTCTCATGTATACTTACTGACAGTGACAGGGAAGGGAGGTGTTCCTGCTACAACCAAGGAATATCCCATAGATGGAGCAGAGACAAGGACATACTCTTCAGCACCATCTTGTGTTTTTTGTGTGCCATCTTCTGGTTTCACGGTTCCAGCTGGGAATTTCATCACCTCGTCCCTTGACCACTGTAAACTGTTTACCACCACATTTGATGTTGTCCCAGTATCTCCTAAAGTAAAACACATTTATTAAGGAGTACTTTACGCAATATATTGTTAATGCACCTGTGGTTTGCCATCTCTTCAAGGGTGATAATCATGGTCTACACTGAAAGATGCTAAATATGTGAAGTACAGTAACATACATTTTATCATACAGGTAACCAAGTAATGGCTTTCCAAAAGGAAAATGCTAATCATATATTACAGTAAACACTTCTAGAGCATGACCAATAAGCTGATAGAGTTCAGTCACTAACACACCCAATAAATGATACAAAAACACTTATTTACCGAGTCAAATTTTTCCGACTTTTTTTAATATTCATATAATCAAATTGAAAAAATATTAAGACAAAAACTTGCTGTCTTTTCTTACCAAATATTGCCTTAATGGCCTCATCTCTGACAGCAGTAGCTGTTAACAGGGCCTCATTGTATAGTTCCTCAGCTTGAGGATATACAATTTCAATTGAAGAGCCTGGAATCACATCATGGAACTGGTTGAGAAGCACTTTCTTCCAGCTTGTTTCCAGGTCTGTCAGTGATCTAGGGAAGTAACCATATGAAACAAATTGTTGTTTAGACACCATACTGTATTATGATTGCACTTTTTCCACAAGATTTAACATCAAGTTAATCAAAAGCAAATGGTGTGCAGTACTGACTATTTGGGAAACACAAGTTGACCAATGTACTCTAACATACTGTTGAAGGAGTGGCATAGTAACTGATATTCCCAGCAAACCAACAGCCATCGACAAGTAGAATTCTGCGTCTCTCAGGGCAAATTCTACTTTCCGACACAGTCTCTTCATGGTAGCCTGAGTTGTGTAAGTCCCATTGTGAAGCTCAAGGAATAGCTCGCCAACCCACTGGCAGAAGTTGTGCTTCTCTGATTCTAACCGCTCAAACATCTGGTCAGGAGTCATCATTTCCATTCTGGCTGACAACAACTGCTGCATTAGAAAGCTACTACATTTCCCCTAATAAATGGCATAAACTAACAGTCAAAATGATCACAATTGTTCTTAGCTGTCAATAAGATAAGGCTCCACAGTACGGAATATAAATCTAGACCAAGATTTTAGTGATAATGAGTGTCGCAATGAATAATTAACTGGCCTGATAAGCAGAACCAATACAAAGTGGACAATTATCAATAAGCTTATATAATTTTTGGTACTAAAAAGCCAGCATTATACAAAAGGAGGAAAGCCAAGTAAAATAAAACTAAGGTAATTTAATCTCTATGCAAAACTGGACAGAACTGGTATATTAGCTATGGATGGCTACAGTATACATATTTTTCTCTACTGATTTATGACTACATATTTAACCAATCAAGAATAAATGGTGAGTGTAGCTTTCCGGAAAACAATCTCATATTTACTTTGGGCAGCCATCGGTATCAGCTAATCTCCTGCGTCTTTCCATCATGTCCTGTGTTGGGCCTCCACCTCCATCACCAAAACCAAAGAGGAAAGCAGAAATTCCTGCTCTGCCCTTGTCCTGCAAGTTGTTCTCAGTCCATAAGGCCTCCTCTACCCTGCAAAACATCCAGTTAATATTTGCGTTAAAAGTGAATTTGCCAACATCACACTGGTATACAGTTGCATAATTATGTAACTGACTCAAACTTCTAAGAAATACATTTATTACACTTGCAAAATTCAATCCCCACACTTCAATTACTTGCAATATCAGCTTACAAAATTCAATCCTGTCACTTAAATGTCACTTTGGTCATAAAAAGTGAGTGCATTATGAAAATGAAATTTGCCAGCAGTACCTGACAAATGCAAATGGCTCTCGTAAAGGCTTCTGGACCTCAGTAAATGTAATGCATTTAGTAACTGGAGATTCTTGCTTGTGAATCAGAGCCAATTTGTGGTAGGAATCAGAATACAGTGTTCCAGTTGCTTTTGATCAAATTTAGTTCTGTCCCAAAATAATTCTGATAATTTCTAATTTGTCTTCCTGTCTGTTTTTTAAGTAAAAAAAGGATTTTGACAAAGGAAAAATCTATTTCTGGGTAGGGGCCCGTGTCACCAGGTGAAACAATCCATTCAGCACTTATTTCTAGGTAATTCCGTTGCTAGATACCAGAGAAAAGCTAAATGTAAAGCTGGGGTTACTACCCCAGAGCGAGCTCAAGAAATGGAGTCGTATATGGTAAAGGGTGAGATTGTCACAATCACGGGACCCTGCCCTATAAAGATTCCCAATGTCAAAAGTCCCAACGAGAGAGGTGACGATACAAGCCCATGCACTACTCGCAGACTGTACACAAGGCAATACTAGTTGCATTCCATGTTAGCACCCACCCCACTAGAATTATGTTTACCATGGGAGGGAGAGAATGAAAAACAGGAGTGGGTCACCGGGTGACACGGGCCCCTCCCCAGAAATAGATTTTTCCTTTGTCAAAATCCTTTTTCTGGATCGGGGACCCGTGTCAGCCGGTGAAATAATAACAGAGAAATAAATATCATTCTTATGCTATTAAAGACTTTAAATAGAGACGTTGAAAACTAGGGGAGAATTCCACCGTGAACATTAGTAAGGTCCCCGAAATTCATGTAATGAAAATAATGTAAGTGGCCTGAATAGGCTTGTATTAAGAAAATACTTGCTGCCTGATAGCAGACACAATGACAGTACCCCCCTATCCACATAAACTAGATATGAGAAGTCTGTAAAACTGCAAAGCACTGGTAAATAACCAGCACTATCATCAAGCAAATAATAACTATAGGTTTATGTTCCCCTTGCTACTGACTCAAACTATAGTATTTTTCAGCCCTGCCTGTGGTCACTGGTGTTTTTAGCACTTTTTCATCAAGATCTCTTAATGTATTGTCCATTCGTTTTTTATGGATCACTGCAGTCGTTTTCTCTACCCTGCTACTTTCCAAACTCTTATTAGTCCCGTGCAGAATCTCCAATCTGAAGGCAGCTGGGTCTGTCTGACTTCCGAGTGAAGTCTAGTCATGTTCTGCCTTCTCATCACTTTAATTCTCTTTGATTACCTTCTACTGTTCTGATTACCATATACTTTAAACTAGATGCCAGATATATAAGCAAAAGCAATACATTTATTTACTTTTGATACAGCTGCAAAAACTTAATATCCCTGCAACTTATGAGAAGAAATAAATACAAAAATACCTCATTCCAGACTTACCAATCACATACGGTACAGTACCCATTGCACTTATAAAAAGAATATGATAAACTTACGTAAGATTCATATGATATGAATCTCCTGGAGGAAAATGAGCTAAAACGGTACTGCCATCTATTCCTTCCCACACGAAGTTGTGATGGGGAAATTTATTTACCAAGCTCCAACTCATCTTCTGGGTCAAAAACCGTTCTAAGCCAACATGCTTTAAAAGAGTAGATACATATCCTATTAAGATTTATTTTTTAAGCACAGAAAAGAGTATTTTTATTAATCATTTAGCAACCATGAGTAAACTAAGTCCAAAATCTTTTATCTGGCACCAAATGCCTCAAGAGGCTCCACTGTTTATTGATATACAACCTCTCAATTTACTTTCATGGTTAACACATTCCGCAGACTAACCTAAACCACCTACAGTATTTCTAATTTTATTATTTCTTTGCTTCAAATACACAGACTGATGAGACAGCCTACTTGAGGCCATTATCTAGCTTAAACCCAATGGGAAGACATCAAAGAAGGGAATGTAAATATAGGGGGGTCTAATTCTCAATGAAGTGATAAAAACATCTCTAGATATTGAAGCACAAAGGAGTCAGGAAAAATGGAAGCAGGGAACAACAGTATTTCCAAAGTTTGGCTTTAGCCAGAAAAAGCAAACAAAAGCCATCTGGAAAAACTCTCACTTTCAGCTCTACCAGACAATGGACCATAGGATCTAGTGATAAGAGTGTCAAGTATCTATTGATAAAGACTACAGTCACCTTTTGGAAGAGACATTGACAAGACAAAACTGCCTTTGATTCAATACTGTTAAACAGAAAGAAAAAGAAGGAAGTACCTGAATTTCTTGGCAATGTTCCAAACATTTATGAACAGAGGCTTTACAAAGTTTCATTAACAAAGCTAATGAGGTACTGTATTGTACAATATTTAAATTTCAAATTGAAGACAGCTTAATCGCATAAGAAATCCAAAGTGGAGCAGCAAAAGCTTTTAAACTCAGGAAAGGGTGTTGCTACTCACCCTCCACTAACCTGGGTCCAAGAGGTGAGAGCTAACTTCGTGCATGCATAAAAAAGAACAAGAACATCATATGTCCAAAATTTGACAAATAAACAAATAAGACTGCAGAGGGTACAACAAATTCCAAATTATTTCCTAAAAGTTTTATGAGGAAAACTATTGTTCACTTTGCTGCCAAGATTTAAGAAGAGTTTCAAATAATGTTTTGCAATGCAATGATATCCAAATACTGAACTGGTAAGAACATAAAGAATGCTGGCTACTAAATATCTACATGTTAAGACAGTTGCATACAAAAGGTGGTTGAATCAAAAGGTAGTTGAATCTGCAAAAGGAAGTACAAAAAAGCACTGAAAATTATAACACTGGAGGCATCTTATATGGTTTAGTGGAGGTCATATAAAAAGAACCTCAGTCAATATACTGTACTATGAAAAGAGAGCCCTAACAAAGATATAGTTAAACAAAGATCTCGTTAAACACTTGAGTCTAAAAACAACACACTGTATTGGTGAGTAAAGAAGTATTCACAAGGAACAGAGACAAGAGACTGCAACACAAAAACAAATAAGGCTAATATTGATATCTGTCACTATATAAAATAGATACAAAGGCCTACTAACATTCCATGAAAGTACTATAGAGAGACCAAAATGCAATTGATGGGTGTGTTATTTTCAGAGACAGTATGTTGTACTCTTTAACTGAAAAGTAATTCTTGAAAACAGTGATTCTGGATTTGGAGTTTTTTCCCCAAAGAAGTTGGCTAATCAGATACCAACAATGATCCCTTGCATGGTTGCACATCCTTCAGATAATTGTACTGTATCTGATCAACAAATTTTCCATGCTCTAAAATTAAACATCTCTGAATATTTTCTCATTCAAACGCAAAATAATCCTTTTTAACAGTATGCTGTTCATCAGTGTACAGTACCTAAATAAACTTCTTAACTTAATAATATACTGTTCATCGAACTTCTTAATAATATACTGATCCTCAATGTACGGTACTTCAATTTTTTAACACAATGCTATTTATCAATGTAAAGTACTGGAATAAACTTTTTAAAAATATACTGTTTATCAATGTACGGTACTTAAATAAACTTTTACAATATTCTAACCTTCATAAGACCCGGGATTTGTGCCGAGTAACCAAAAGTATCAGGGAGCCAGAACTCCTTGCAGGTCATGCCCAATTCTTGTTGGTAAAATTTTTGCCCAAAGAAGAACTGTCTGATGAACGATTCCCCACTGGGAATGTTCCCATCCATCTCAATCCACGTTGATCCCACTGGCAAAAATTTTCCTGCTGCAACTTGTTCCTTCACCCTCTCGTACAATTCTGGGTAGTACTCTTTACACCAAGCCCACTGTTGTGCCTGTTTAATGAGACTGAAAAAATTCAGTAACCATATGTGTATTCATCTAATTTATATTATCAGTTTAAACCAACACTGCTAAAGATAATCTTCCTTGAATATACTAAAAAAATATTGGTGCTACTATAGTATGCGGTCTACCTGCGTGTTTCTACACTGTTTCGCCGTTTAGTACTAGCCCATCGGGGATCAAATGTCCTTAAGTGCACTTGATCACATTTGATCCCCAAGGGGCTAGTACTAAACATAGCGAAATACATTTGATCCCCTAGCTAAGACTACCTACTATAGTAGCACCACAATATTACAGGGCTTATATTTTGTTTTCCCGAAAATTAAGGTAATATAGAAACCAACTGTATATTTATAGCCATGCACTAGAAACTGAAAAGTTTTATATATACAAACAATTTCAGATGCAGAGAACAGATTTAAAATTAGCAATGAAGATCCATAATAGAGATGGATAAAGACAAACAAAAAATTCTTTTATTTTTATTTTAAATAAAGGTACTGACTACTCGATTTTCATATCAAGGAACTAAGCCATACATAAATTTAGCACTTAACAAGATTTTGTAATTTTGCTTTTATAGATACAAACCTCTGCTTAGATGGTTGGTTAGGTGGACAAACTGAATGAGAAATCATTGCTTAAAATATGAAAAGCAGTTGTTAGAAGATATGTGACCTCTTAACTGTGAGGACACCTTGTCTCACCCAGCACAATACCTTCACTTCATTACTTTGTCCACAAACCAGACTATAACACATCTAAGAAACTCGGTTAGTACATAAAATTAATCCATCAACGAGTTTATAGTCAGAAAGTAACAATGAATTAAAATCTGAATCTTCCTCATTATAAACATTCACTATACAGTATTCAAATTGTACATGACCCTGTGTGCTTACCACACTGTCACTACTCTCCCCATAAAACTAGAAATAAAAAGGGGGGGAGGGGCAAACTTACCTGTGATGCTACAAAGATATGTTCAGGGTAATTCTCCATGATCTTCAGCTGAGAAGCAAAGCTTCGAGCTACTTTTCTCTTGGTTTCAGAATATGGCCACAGCCACGCTGTGTCTAGGTGGCAGTTTCCTATGGCTGCTAGTGTGTGACAACGAGCTCCGTTTCCTTTGGCAAAATACTGCTCGGCCAGGGCTGTGGCACCACTGAAACACAGTACGTATATAAAAATTTAAAATAATTTCTATATATCTTTGATGGAAACATTACGTTTTTACCAACTGTGACACAGTTAGCGCAAGCAAACTGAATGCCAAATTGTAAGTTATATGAGAAACAATGGTTAGAAGGCCAGTCTCATCTCCCAAAAGTCTTGTATTTCCAGTCTTTTTTGGAAACAGACATGCATCAGCTGGATGGGATATGAAACAGGACGAATGGATGGACCTATGGATATGAATAAAAGTGGGAGGTATGCATAATGAAAACATAAAAAACTGTTTAAAAACCTTTTTTATTTCTTCACACCAACTGCCTAACTCACCTTTACTAAAGCCAAAGAGATCATTATTACTGTATTCAGAACATGAACCCTATTCATAGGGGACAAGCATACAAGGGCCACTGAGTTGAAATTCAAGCTTCCAAAGAATATGTTGTTCATTTGAAAGTAGTTACAGAAGATAATACGAAATACAGAAAGATGAGATCACTTATTATAAAAGATATAAATTAATAAATACGAGAGATAAAAATATAAATAAATTAGTAAAATACAAGGTGATTTGGTAGTTTATAGCATCTTCGCTTGAACTTTTGATATTCTAACTGCGCAACATTCTCAGGGAGACTGTTCCACTGTCCAAAGGTGTGCGGCACAAACGGCCTCTGGAACCCAGAAGTTCAACGGCACATCACAATGATTTATGACCTCTTCAGCTGCTATTTTCAACCAAACTAAACTTACCTGTCATCACCAGCTATGATGCTATTCACCATCTGGTTTGCAGTGTACATGGCTTGGTATCCTCTCTGGTCTGGGATTAACTCATTTGCTAGTTGATATAAGACTTCTAGGTCATGGATTAACTGATACACTGTCGAGTCCAGCACGGCAATCTCAGCTAGACTTAGGGTAAACATCAAGTTGGGGTCAGGAGGATCTGAAAATACAAGAAGAATACTGAGGTCAAATTGGTATTCCTATATGGGTACCGATACATTAGCACACAGCAAAATGACATAAAAAAAGCTCATCAATGCACTTTAAAATGATGCAGCTAAAGGAGAAATACTACACCATATATACAGTATGTGCATCCAAAGACGACATGCGACAGAGCACCAAGACAAGAATTTGGACGGCTCATTGAGCTGGAGATGTTACTTTTTCCATAAAAAAAAGATCTAGAGTGAAGACAGTCATGTTCACCAAATGAATTTGAGATTTACCTTTAGTTGGTGTCTATCAAGAATCAGTAAGGTAAACTAGTGGCCTGACAACCATAAAATTGTCATTATCCAACTAATTTGCTTATGAACTTCACCTGACATTCAGCAACAAATAACTCACCAATCTGATCACCAGAGGAAGCACCAAGAAGTTTATTGGCTGCCATTTCAATATAAAAGACCTGAGGACCAGCTTGTCCTTCATAGCTCCTTGTTATGGGGTAATCGGGTCTCTTAGCATCAGGATCTCCTGTAGACAACCCCTGTAAAAATAAAATTCAATCTTTTACTGTACACTAAAGTCACTTGCAAGGTTGCACCCATCTGTATTTGCATACTTTCACAAACACACACATACAGGAAGTGGGAGAGCACAGAAACATATAGAAGTGGGAGACAAACATACAGGAAGTGAGATAGAATAAACACACATTCAGGAAGTGAGAGAGAGCACACACATACAGGAAGTGGGAGAGAACACTCACATACAAGAAGTTACAGAGAACACACGCACATACAGGAAGCGAGAGAGAACACGCACGCCAACAGGAAGTGGAGAGAGCACGGAAGATAGATGTGAACGATGCAATAGATATATGGCGATTCAACACATTAGTGGCGAACCTGCAAAGTAGGCATTGCAGGTAATACTTCGTAAATTGTAGAAGTCGCCAAAGAAAAAAAAAAAACCCACCTGTAGAACATGACCGTCGTAACTCCAAACGGTTGCTTCAGAGTTTGTCCCCCACCGAATCCTCACTTCCTTCCCAGTCCATTCCTCAGGGATTTCGAACTCGAGCTTGAACCAGTGCGTGGTCCAAGTGGGTCCGAAGGAATCTCCTATTTTCACTGGCGTGAACTCCTGTTTGATGACGTCATCGAAAACCCAGCCTTGCCACGCGCCCTCTCCCCCTGGCAGTGCCCAGTGGGACAAGGCTGTTGGGTGGGGAAAACTTGTATATTGGCACAATCATTCAGTTTAGATTTAATTCACATGTTTAGACCAAATGTCTCTCTCTCTCTCTCTCTCTCTCTCTCTCTCTCTCTCTCTCTCTCTCTCTCTCTCTCACGCCACATTTCAAGACTACAGAAGACAGCTTTAAAACAAAAATCTAAAATTGGATTAACTTTTTTTTCTAGAAAATTATTAGTATTATGCAACATCGTGAAATTGAAATAATTATACAATACTTCCGGCTTCACTGAACTAGGACTATTACTTTGACTAACATCCATTCATAAAGGCGTTATCTAACATTCGATGGGCAAAGGATAATAAACGAAACATGAATTTCTAATGCGATTATAAAGCCCATACTTTTTGTACCCCGTATAGAGGTCCATCTATACTTTACATTCGATAACAAATTGTAATATAGTATAAACGAAATTATACAGAAATAGATAACTACATAAAATGGACATTAAATATTAGGCTTATCCCTCACCTATAAACACACCCATATATCGTTGAACTACTCACAAATTGGTCGTGAATCCGGATAGAGTCTGCCCACCAAATTCACCTCCCGGAAGCGGTTGGAGCTGATGAAATTGCTGATCCTCGGAAGCGTCGTCTTGAGGTTCTTGTGGATGCTCGCCTGGACTCCCGGGTCCGCCATGTTGAGTGAGGAAGAGAGCAAGAGAGGACGTGACGGAATGCCGTCGAATCGGCGCTCGTTGATTTATAAAAGTGGTCTTATCGCCCTTCATAAAAGCCGCATGTACCTTTGTAGTCCAGTGACAAATATTTGTGGTGTCTGGCCGTGATAACGTAATCGCCAGTTACAATGGATGGCAAATAACATTTGGCCTAGAACATTTTAATTAACGGCTCCGGTGTCTCTATGCAGTGTGTGTGTGTGTGTGTGTGTGTGTGTGTGTGTGTGTGTTTGCTTGCTTGTGCGAAAGGAAGGGGGAGGCTGGATGTTCAGACTCATGAATTTAACTAGATCATTGCTCTTGGTCCCTCATCGACGCCTAGATTTGTAAAAATAAAAAATAACTTTAAATATTTATCTTTTATATATTTTAAATTTACTTTTAATCATCCATTATTAAATTTCTATCCCTCTTCCTATATTTCACGTATTTGTACGATTAATACCACTGTTACTGAAAAACTTCATTCATTTTCTTATTCCTTTAACAAAAGTTCAGTCGACTCCCTCTCCTCGGGACTTCAGACCCTGTGGTTTGTACAATCAACCCCCGAGGTCAACACCGAACCCTTTTTAGACTCATACTGTAGATAATGATTGATGGAAGAGGAGGATGTTTATATTATAATAATAATTAGTGTAGTCCATCCTTAAATAGCAATGCAGAACCGAGAGATGAACTGGTGTCCGTAAGATATATGGGTACGTGATCTGATAGTAGCCTACTAACTCCCAACACAATATACTGTCAGTTTTCGTAACGTCGCTTAAAACAATACTATAACAAATACAATGAAAAAACCGCTAGTGACGGCCTCAACAATTTCGGTTTATGAAACAATAGGGCCTTTGTCTCACGCCAATCAGGAGATACTTTTGCAAATGCACGAGATAAGATACTTCGTACTCTCCCTGCTGGTAACAGTCCATATCACAGTCTGTATGAATGATGTTTGGAAATTGTTTAGTTTTATTCATAATCAAACACGAATGGAAACTTCAAAAGCACGAACGAGGAATAATAAATTTCTCATAAACGTTTAAGGAAATTGTGGCTTTGCTAAAAATTTAGTTTTGTCAGCGAGGGTTGTAGGCCAATGTTGACGATTTAAACTTGATAACCTTGTTACAAGCTTTCACTTAAAATAAAGAATATTTGCTGCAGTTATGCTTAGGTGTTCATCTTGGTGTAAATTATATATATATATATATATATATATATATATATATATATATATATATATATATATATATATATACCAACACAGAACAGGACTGGTTTAAAACAATATAGAATGGTTTAGTCATTAACTTGAAGGTACAAGTTTCAAAGTACAAGGTCTTTATGCAATATATATATATATATATATATATATATATATATATATATATATATATATATATATATATATATATATATATATATATATATATATATATATATATATATATATATATATATATATATATATATATATAAAAAGAATCCCGTGCAGAAAACTTCTGCAACACCGACCACACCTTACACCTACACAGGTCACCAGCAGTAATTCAAACCCCATACACCATACACACACTTCACTATCCATCCCTACTTAACCTCACTCTTGTGTTTGCTAGAATTAAAATCCCTTCCTTTCTGAAACTGCTTTAAATCCCTCTATCCATCATTTTATAGACATTCCTCTCCTCCTCCTAACAATTCCATATTAAAGGCTTTTTGCGAATCATGCTGCCCTCCATTCTCTCCACATGGATGAACCATTTCAAAACACAATGACCCATCCTTTCATCTCCTCTAACCTTTTTATCATTCCTTTTGCATCTCCACATTACTTGTTGAGTCAATTCCCCTCTATGGAAGCAACGTTTGAGCACTGCATGTGAATGAAAATAATGTGGAAGCTCTCGAGATGAATTGCTCATGAAGTATAGGCCTATGCAGCCTAAGAAAACTTGATAGGGTGAAAAATGTGGGGTTATATTAGTGGTAAAAATGTTAGGTTAAGTGAAGGGATAAAAGAAATAACGAGTATTTTGAGATGGTCTGGTCATGTGGGAAGAATGGATGAACATAGATGAAAGTGTGCATACTCAGAGATATTAGAAGGAGAGCAAGACACAGAAAGGGTTGGATAGATGGCATGAATGAGTTGTTGGAAAAGAGGAATCTCAGTGCCTAAACGGTGCAGTGTGTGTTGGGAGTTTGACATACTGCTCGTGAGCCTTTTGTGTAGGTGAATGAAATAGGTCAAGTTCTGAAGCTTTACTGAACAATTCAGCTACTAAAAGTATGGCTATGGCACTGACCATTGTGTTTTATTTCTCTGAAGCCACCCCTGCTAGGGGAAACAGCTTAATGCTTATATACATACATATATACATATACACACACACACACATATATATATATATATATATATATATATATATATATATATATATATAAAACCAACCACGCTCTTATGAATTTCAAGGTTTTATCATCAGTCTAAAATCGAAATGAGAGAGAGAGAGAGAGAGAGAGAGAGAGAGAGAGAGAGAGAGAGAGAGAGAGAGAGAATCCCTAAACAAAATAAACATGGCAACACTTGTGCTTTCCTGATAATCATGTGCGTAGTCACTGCTCCTCCTCCCCCTCCTCCGTTGCCTGTCAAGAGCTGCACTTAAAAAGTCACAAGTACTAGACAGAGGATACATATAAAACTTCCAGTTCTCGCTTCTCTGTCAACCAAACGACACCAGATATTTCGTAAAAGCAAGTTTTTGTTGCAAGATGTGGACTGTGTGTCTGATTTTGTTCGTGTCTGTGTTCTTGAGTCTATGGTTCTATTCCCGACGGAAACACAGCTATTGGTCGTCGAAGGGCGTGCCCTGCCCCCCGCCACTTCCGTTCCTGGGTCACGTCCATAAGATGTACAGCAAGAAGAAGGGGAGGTGGATCTTTGAAAATGAGGTGAATGTCCCATTTCTTTTTACGTTTTGTATCTATTTTCGTAAACTATAATGTATGAACTGTTAGTACTAGATGTCACAACTGTACATTAATTTATACATATACACAAACACGCGCATATTAAATACAGGAATACAAATGGTATGTGGTATGTATCAATGCAAAGTGGGCGACTGGGAAGAAAGTGTTGAGGAACAGTTTCTTGATGCAGGTCAGAGTAGGTCGTGGTGTTGACCAAGAGAGGCGTGACTGCCCTGACACCTTAAGCAGTGATACTCAATGGAACCATAGGATAAGATATACTCGTGATTTTACACTAAAAAAAAGAACCGAGCATCAAACATTGTCCTATGCAAGTTCGACAACAATGGATTCCAAGTCCATAATCCACCTGCTCTAGAGTGCGGCATTCGAACGTGTGCTAAACTGGGCTCCTTTAAACAGCAAAACAACAAACCCCTGAGATAACGACTTCAGTGAGTCATCCTCCAAGTCAGGCGGAAAGTTTTGTAGGAAACTTAATATTACATGATTAATGGAGGAATTCACGTAGCATGACAAAGTGAAAAGGCTTGACTTTAGGTGCAGTAGTACTCCTACCTGGACACTGCTACCCTAAAAGTGTTAATTGTTTGGGGAGGGGAGTCCGCTGGTGAGGGGGTGGAGGGAGGGAGAGGGAAGGAAGGGGTAGGAGGAGCAAGAGAAAACGGGTATAGAGAGGTAACACAGGTGCGGTTGCTGATACGCTTTTGGCATCAGGATTACTGCAACCATCAAACATTACTGCTCATAGAGTGCGTGCGCGTTATGCTGACTGACACCCTTTCTCTGATACTGTCTTTGAATTTAGATCTCGACTAATAACCTTCTAACTTTTGTGCCTAGTTTCCTGTTATTTTATAATATTGTAGGAACCTACATGAAACTTCATATCAATTTTCAGTAGGCTTATAGCTGCTGAAATTTGCATAGTAGATGCTATCATCAAATGTTGCACATAATTTTCCAATTTCAATAGTCAAATCTTAATAACCAAATACTGAATATATTTATCTGCATGAAGACGGAATGTTATATATCGTACAATAACACTTTAAACAAAACCTTCATGAGACTATTTTCTGTGACAAATTACTTCTGGATCCAAGACTAATGACCACCGCTACTCAGCTGTGACAAATTAAGAGCATAATTCGGCTAAAACCTTACTTCCAGTTTAGTTTAGCAAGAGATACGAATGAACGGGGTAACTTGATGAAAACTTCTAGATAGGTAAAACGAAGCTACAACCACAACTGCAGCTTAAATCTATTTGCTCACTCGGTCACAAAAACTTAATCAGATTTGACATTATCGCCCAACTACCATATGGTAGCACCCTAATTTATACTTCTGGCAATTATACATGTATCACTGCATTCACCAACACATGCAATATAAAATCACAAAAGGTTGATTAAGGTTCAAAAGGTAAAACATGAACAGCAAACAGAAAACACCACTTGATCACGCTCTTCCACCTCAGTAGCAATTACGACCGGTGGATAAACTCGTCAATACGTGATGGGAATAAGCAGCCTGACTTAGTACTGAACTACTGATTCTGTGACACGGTTCAACAGAACAGTATTCAGGAAGAGTCTTAGCAAATGGACCTTACCTACTGGGGAAGCTAACACATTTATGGGTAGGCCTACCTGATAATTAGGACTGAAATACGGCTAACGGGAAAAGTCTATTTAATTACCAATGTTCTGGTTACGGTCTGAAATAGGAAAAAATGTCATACAGTTGGTTCTTTCAGGTCATGAACACAACCCCCCCTCAAAACGACACATTTCTGGAAATTAACTGAAAACATAGAACTAGGACGTAGCCTGCTACAAGTGGATTATTATTTTTCACCCACCTTATTACATCTCTCTCTCTATACCACCTCACCATTATTATCAAGAAAATGATGATAGATAGTACTCATAAATTAACCTGAAGCAGTATATAAGCACCTTATCAAGCAGTCGCTAAAAATAACAGATACGAACGAACCTATCACCCTGATAAAGGCTAGCAGACGCACTTACTGGGAAAAATGATCAGCATTAAGTCACGTCTTAGTGCCGTGCTTTGAATGATTATTAAACGAAATTCTTGACATCCCAGAAAAAGCAATTTTTGAGTGAGGGTCGACGCACTTCTGAAGAGCTTTAGCCCTAGTATAAGAGCAGCTGATGTTGTGTTAAGTTTTCTGCAGGACAGTCCATCTTTGTCCCGCTGTTAGAGGTTGAATGAGCCAGCTGAACCCGGGTTATTGTTAGACGTATGTTTCTGTATGTGTTAGAAATATCATCAAAATCTACTGCTTCTTCTTGACGTCCATTGCATATCGAACTTCATGTTACGGAGGTCAAGTAAACCACGTTTTTGTTCAACCGGCTACCTTCATCAGTGAAGAAATTCGCGCACTGCTTGTATGAATGTCCATACACAAATGTTAGTTTTACGAATCCGGTTGAAGCATACTTGAAGTTCTAATCCCTAGATAATCCATGATACTGATAACCAATGCTGCAGTCTGTTACTTCTTCCAATCAATATTTTTTAGTCTTGTGATGAGAAAACCTACCAAGATGACAGGTCTTAATTTGACTGTCCTAGTAAAAAGTAACTTTTTTTTTGCAGTAGCCGAAGAGTCAGAGGTATGTCCGATTGCTTTACAAAACTCATTGGGATCTTTCTCAATGTCTTTAACAAGTTTGCGAGTGTGGACAACACATACGTATAAACATGTAGGAATATTACAATATTACAAACATTAATATTCCTAGCCCACCCTGGGAAGGTCTGGTCGCTTTCCTTGCGAGGGTATAGCACTGAATGGCAGAAATGCCCACGTTTGGCCTTATAATCAAATTTTCATGAATCAGTCAATTATATCAGGGTCCGCTGGGTTACACAGCATCGAAAATTAAAAGGGAATGACAACATTTGTTAGGATAACACTACGTAGCACGCATGCTAACCTAAACAGCGAATTTGGACCCCTGAACTGTAGGATTACCAACTAACCTTACCCTTGATCAATTTTGCCAGACTGGGACCTTCAGAAAGAGCGCACAATCCTTAACACAATACGTGAAGTTTGACGCCTAGAAATCACAGTCATGGTGGAATTGGCAGAGCGGAGTCAACATCTTAAACCGGAGTTACTTCTCAAGAAGTATTTTAACGATTATAGAACGCTAATACACACTGCCAGCCTTCGCCACAAAGTCATGTTTACACAAACAGATTCTTCTTCTTTCTTTCATGACGTAGGGAGGGGAATAAGGGCGACGCTGATAGCCATAGATTTGTGGCTGATTAAGCTTTTATGGAGCCTTAAATCATTTGGGTTATTCACTTTCCCTATACACTGCACTGTCAAAAGAATTTTAGCGAATGATTTGAATTAGCAAAGTATATGACTGTTACATGCCCTATCAGTGCTATAAATGTCAGGAATTTGGTCACAGCGCAACAAATTGTAGAAATGACCAAGCTTGCTCTAGATGTGGTTAAAATCACAAATCAAATGAATGTGCTAGCAGCATCTTCAAGCGTAAAAATTGTGTAAAGAAAGGCCATAGTGATACTAAACATAAAACATATGATGGCAATAAGTGCACAGTATATAAAGAATATGTATCAAAGGTGAAAAATAGTACGGACCATGACTTTTCACTAATAATCTTCTATGCAATTTAATAAACATACAGTCCGTAGGAAATAAAAATAACACTATTAGAAATCTGATAAATGATCCGGGAGTGAAGAGCATACAAGAGGAATGCAAATTTAAAAAGGAACTAAAGACTTCTGCAGGAGTTACGTTATCGTTGGACGAGTCGGTAGAGCTGTGGATTAGCACTCGCCTTGGCCCGAGTTCGAGTCTCCGGCCAGCTGATGAAGAGTTAGAGGAATTTATTTCTGGTGATAGAAATTCATTTCTCGCTATAATGTGGTTCGGATTCCACAATAAGCTGTAGATCCCGTTGCTCAGTAACCAATTGGTTCTTAGCCACGTAAAATAAGTCTAATCCTTCGGGCCAGCCCTAGGAGAGCTGTTAATCAGCTCAGTGGTCTGGTAAAACTAAGGTATACTTAACTGACGAGAAAACACTGAAAGACAATTATAAAATATAAGAAGCACCTTATATCGAAAACGTACAAGGGCCCGCCAGAGAGGGAATTATCCCTGTGGAGGGCTGTACATAAAACCAAACAAAGTGAACGAAAGCATCTACATCCCGGATATGAAAAGCAAGAAAACTGACTTCGAATTAAAGCTACCGAACAAAAATAAACGGGGATACGGGCCAAAGAACCCGACATGATCTTTTGTTGTAATATAATATTTGAGAGATCTACAGTACATTCGCCTCCCGAGGGAATCATAACAAGGTGGGTGAAAGATATACTTGTAAATTTATCTGGCCTTATGCCAGCACAGGCTCTTGCTCCTGGTTCAACCCATATAGACAGACCACCAAGATCGAAGGCGTATGCAATAGGTTTGTTTGTGATTAAGTGCATACACATATTATTGTATACATAATTATACATATGTGTACGCGCTCGCGTGTATGTACGAAACAGACACATACACTTTCTCCCCAATAAGGTACCTTCTGAAAAAAATAACACCAATTTCCCATTGCAACAGATATCAAAGTTTCAATGACCTTTCATATAATTAAGCAAATATATATATATATTTTTTTTTGCAATTTCATGGCCCTAAACCTTTATTTGCTCATTATTACAATGGCTATCCTTTCAACTGAAATAACGGTCCTCATTCTCAGGTGTACAGAAGATACGGAGGATCGACCTATGCCGGAGTATACGAGTTCCACAACCCAATACTGGTAGTCGGTGACCCATACCTCACGAAGTGCATTCTAGTCAAGGACTTCAGCCACTTCACCGACCGCCGCATTCAGGCGGTCATGACCACCGAAAGAGACAGCGTCATGAACCACATGCTGACGTCTAAAAGGGGCGAGGAGTGGAAATCTCTGCGCTCGGTGATCTCTCCCGCCTTTTCCTCGGGCAAGATGAAGTCGATGTTCCATCTCGTCTGCGCAAAGGCGGACGCTCTCGTCTCATTCTGCTTGGCGGAAGCCGCCAAGAAACCTTCCGTCGACATGAAGTATAACTTCGGTCGCTACACGGTGGATACCCTGGCCTCCTGCGCCTTCGGCATCGAGTGCAACTCTCTCGTCAATGAAGAGGCCGAGTTTCCTAAGAAAGTGTCAGAGTTTTTCACCGTGCCGAGGTCGAGACTACTCAAATTCTTGTTGTATCGCCTCGCCCCAAAGGTCTTCTCGATGTTGCAAATCAGGTTAAACCCTCCTGAACTCGACTTCTTTAAGGAAGTCGTGACGCAGACCATTTCGGAGAGGAAGAAGCGTGGAGTGAGACGAGGCGACTTCCTAGACCTACTCCTCGATGTAGGGCCTCAAGAGGCTAACACAGACCTAACCGAGGAAACGATGGGTTTGCATGAAGAGGGTCACTGCGACAAAGAATCTCTCGTTAAGGGCATGGCCGAGGTTTTACGGAAGCAGCGTAAGCGATTACCTTTAGACTAAGAGGCTATGACGTATCTTTTTCCATTCGTTTTTATATAATCAATGTCTAAAGAGCTGTGATAGGGTCAGTCAAAGTCGACAATCTCCTTAAAAATACAGAAAACAGGGCGTAACGAAACTAAATCTCAATTCTATAACTTAAAAAGAATCTCATTTCACAACAGGCTTAGACGACAACACAATCGTAGCCCAGTGTCTACTCTTCTTGGTAGCTGGCTACGACACGACCGCATCGACGCTGGCCTTCGCTACGTTCCTCCTCGCCAAGAACCCAGAGGAACAGGAGAGACTTCGAAGGGAAATGAGGCAGATGAAGAAGGACAACGAGGGAGATCTTCCCTACAGCGGCCTCATGGAAGCGAAATTTCTCGATGCGTGTTTGATGGGTAAGACCACGATCTACATATATACCTAGACCGTGGGTAAGACATAGTCACAGTTGATAGTTCGGAGGCCATAAGTTTAGCAGATGGGTCTCACTATTCATTATGCTTTATTGTGTGGTTATTTTCTTACGTTATTTTGCATAATTCCAGTTTAAAAATAGAAGGATGCCGATTTCAAATAGACGGTTGAGGTGACAACTTTTAAAATAAGTCTTCTTAAAAGCTTCTGGTTTATTTTCAGAAACTCTGCGATTATACCCACCGGGTCCACGCTTACAGCGCATGTGCACTAAGACATATAAGTAAGTCCTGATTCTTCCAACAGCAAGCACTTTTAGGAAAAGACAAGTTTACTCGATGTATTTGTGTGCTTTTGGCCAATAATAATGTCTTCACTCACTTCCATTCCTAATTCTTGTTCTTCGTTTTTTTTATATCATATTCACAAGTGTACGACTTCATGTATGCTTAAATATTTGAATATATTTTGGTTGATGACACCTTTCCTTCTCTACCTACAGAGATACTTAATGGCGTCCCCTATCGCATTTTCCATAACCACAGTGAACAAACATCAATACTTTCTCCATTTTGTTTCCTGTTCTTATCTTGATCTTGCAACATGGGATTTGGCTGTTCATCCACTGGGCCAGCGTACAAAAAAGGGTTTAAATCACTGATACTTATGCTGTGTATTAAACGAATGTACTCAACATACTAAACAAAAATAATTTCCGATTTGATGACAGGTTACCAGGAACCGACTTGATCATCCCCGTGGGATCTATAGTCCAATGTCTGGTGTGGAGCGTCCACAGGGATCCCCGGTACTGGCCAGAACCAGAGGCGTTTCTACCCGACCGATTTATGCCAGAAAACAAGGCCAACATCAAGAGTTTTACCCACATACCCTTCGGGATGGGCCCCAGAAACTGTATAGGTAAGACCTAATGTTACAAGTCAAGGCTCAGCGAAAACAGCCTCAGAAACTGTATAGGTAAGAGCAAGAGCTACTCACTAAACAGCCTCAGAAACTGTAAAGGTAAGAGCAAGAGCTACTCACTAAACAGCTCCAGAAACTGTATAGGTAAGAGCTACTCACTAAACAGCCTCAGAAACTGTAACGGTAAGAGCAAGAGCTACTCACCAAACAGCCTCAGAAATTGTACAGGTAAGAGCAAGAGCTACTCACCAAACAGCCTCAGAAACTGTAGCGGTAAGAGCAAGAGCTATTCACTAAACAGCCTCAGAAACTGTACAGGTAAGAACAAGAGCTACTCACCAAACAGCGTCAGAAACTGTATAGGTAAGAACAAGAGCTACTCACCAAACGACCTCAGAAACTGTATAGGTAAGAGCAAGAGCTACTGACTTAGCAGCTTCAGAAACTGTATAGGTAAGAGCAAGAACTACAAATCAGGGGTATATGACAGCAACCCCAAAATAGCCCCTAACAGCAATGCTGAAGGGAATACGCCTATTGTTATTCTTCCTTTTTCGTATTTACACTGGCTGGGTCGAAAAGCGAAAATGCTGTTTTCCAAAAGACGACCACATGAAAAGGCAGAAGTCTGGAAAATCTCTTGTCTGGACTGCAGGTAGCGAAGTACGTTTCTTGACAGCAATTGATGGCCTTGATTCAATCTGACGTAATAACCATCTTTATTTTAACTGTCTTGAAATGAGCATTAGATCTGCGTTTCTTTTATAAACATCTGGGCACTAATATATAATATACTTTATATAAAAACATTTGAGTCAACATGGCACTTACTATATTCTTGATTACTTAGCTATACAGTATACATGTTCAGTTATTCCAATACTAAAGAGGAGATTCTTGAAGGCAACCTATCATGTTTTTATAAATTCATCGGCAAATATGATATATTTTACAGAGGTAACACCAGTTTTAATTTATGTCATTTTAAACATGTATACCTCCATTTCCTGTGATCTGCAATCCCTGAAAAAAAATTAATTTCTGAAAAAAACACCCATTCTACTTCCTTCTGTACCTCCAAAGGGATGAGGTTTGCCCTCATGGAAGCCAAGGTCGCCCTCGCCAAGCTGGTCCTCAGAGCGGACTTGAAATTGGCTCCAGGATGCGACGAGATCGTCCTCGAAGGAGGTAATTCGGCCGTTCTGAGACCCAAGAATGGTATCGACATCATCTTGACACCTCTCGAAGGTGAATGAAGATGCGATAGTAATGGAGTTTTTTTTTATAATAAAGATACTATACATAAAGATTTTCATTTCAATAACCTTATGCTACTTTTGGGCAAATGTTATAAGTGTAAAGATAGAGATGATGGCTTTTTAAGTAAATGCCATGTCATTTCTAATAAGTAACCTAAGTGTACGACACTGAAATCTGATCTTTTGAATAATACCCCTGCTATTTTTATTAAGCATTATAAGTTAAGTATACCTTAGTTTAACCAGACCACTGAGCTGATTAACAGCTCTCCTAGGGCTGGCCCGAAGGATTAGATTTATTTCACGTGGCTAAGAACCAGTTGGTTACCTAGCAACGGGACCTACAGCTTATTGTGGAATCCGACCCACATTATAGCGAGAAATGAATTTCTATCACCAGAAATAAATTCCTCTAATTCTTCATTGGCCGGTCGGAGAATCGAACGCGGGCCCAGCAGAGTGCTAGCTGAGAACGATACCGACCCATCCAATGAGGAACTTGCTAAGCATTATAAATTCTACTGCTAAAGAGGAACTCACTTAAATGTAAGCGTCTTTTGGAATCACAGAAATAATCCTCAAAGTTCTAAAAATAAAATAAAAAAAAATCACTTGAAAATGACTAAATTTCCAATCGGTATCACAGACAGGTTCACAAATCACTGAAACTAACCCGCGTGACTACAGAGTTGCCGTCAGTGCACCCGCATAGCATTACTAAAGGGTCTTTGCAGCGTCCCTTCCTAAGGCCCCTAGCTGCAACTGCTGTCATTCCTTTTACTGTACCTCCGTTCATATTCTCTTTCTTCCGTCTTACTGTCCACCCTCTCCTAACAATGGATTCATAATGCAACTGCTTTGAGGTTTTCCTCCTGTCACGCCTTTCAAACTTTTTCACTGTCAATTTCCGCTTCAGCGCTCAATGGCCTTAGTTGCCCCAGCGCTTGGCATGTAAGCCTAAAATCTATAAATCAATCAATCAACCTCGGAATGCCCAAACTGACATTAATTGAAGAAAATATCTAAAGTATTACAGACATGCCCAAACAACCATCAATATGACTAAAGAAATGGAATAATTATCCTCAAAATTATCGAATCTCTCGAGGGAAGTGAACCAAAATAAGCATCTGATTCACGAGAATGCTCTTGGGAGATAAAACGGATTTACCTTGAAAATTGGCCAAATGTCCTCCTATCCTTTTACTGTACCTCCTTTCATATTCTCTTTCTTCCATCTTGCTTTCCACCCTCTCCTAACGATTGACTCATAGTGCAACTGCGAGGTTTTCCTCCTGTTACACCTTTCAAACCTTTAACTGTCAATTTCCGTTTTAGCGCTGAATGACCTCATGGGTACACCAGTACTTGGCCTTTGGCCTAAATTCTATATTCAGTTCAATTCAATGTCCTCGTAATTACCGAAATGTCCAACAGAATTTCAATTTACAACTTCTGATTATAAAGTTGAATTTTGTTAGGTATTTCGGTAGGCCTAATTACGAGGACACTGAATTGAATATAGAAATGTTCCTAAAGCGAAGGAAATGTCGTAGAAATAAAAAAAAAAACCTCTTGGAATTACCTAAACCACCTCAAAATATCCGAAATAAACATTGGAATTGCTGAACGCCCTCCAAAGAAAAAAGAATATATTGGATCAAAAATACAGAAATACACTTCGGAATTGCCGAAGGGCTTATAAAAAAAACAAAGGAATATTTTGGAATCACTGAATGGGCCCTTGGAATGACTGGAATGGCAAAAGGCTCCGGAGAATGACCGAAATGCTACTCGGTTTTATAGACACGCTCTTTATATATACACATATATGCACACACACACACACACACACACACATATATATATATATATATATATATATATATATATATATATATATATATATATATATATATATATATATATATATGGCCTAAAGGCCTACACAGTGGCCACATGTCCTAGGCATTGGAACCTGTCCCCTGCCCCTGGCTGTCAGCCTAAGAAACAGGAGATCAGCGCCTGCCCTATGAGCGTACAGAGGCCCAGCAGGACTCTAACTTTAATATAATGTATAAGCGTAAAAAACGTGGGCATGATAAAAAAAAAAAGAGAGAGGCTAATATCATTTCTCTTTCTTCACAAATTAATAATGCATCTCCCCTACGAATAAACACGTACAGAAATTCTCAAGACATTCATTAAGTTTTAACATCAACAAAAACTTGACTTATGAGAAAGACTGAAAAATTCAGTCGTGACATTTTTGGAACGAAAGAATTATTATTATTATTGAAGCTGAGTTCAACACCGCCCTGCATATGAATTATGCAAAGAGCATCAGTTTATTTTGATAATCTGATTCATTCAAATAATCTGTGAAATTCTTTTTTTCTCCTCATGTTATTCTGTTCGTCCTACTGTCTGAACAATTGTCCATATATATATATATATATATATATATATATATATATATATATATATATATATATATATATGTGTGTGTGTGTGTATGTGTGTATATATATATATATATATATATGTATGTATATATATATATATATATATATATATATGTGTGTGTGTGTGTGTATATATATATATATATATATATATATATATATATATATATATATATATATATATATATATATATATATATATGGACAAAAATTTTATTTTATATCGTCTGTTAACCAAGTTGCAGGCTTGAGTCTCTCTCTCTCTCTCTCTCTCTCTCTCTCTCTCTCTCTCTCTCTCTCTCTGAGGAGGCGGTTGAATTTATGATGATTTTCTTGCATTAAACCAACCACAACCCCAAGTCCACTCTATTCACTTTATGCATTAAGTCTCATCAAAAAGCACGTTAACGCACCAAGCGCCGCTAATAACTTTCACTTGCAAGCAATTCCTTGCCTTCCAACCTATTAAGACCGTTTCCTTCTAGCAACTCTACCATCAATTCTCATCGTCTCTACATGACAAGAATAACAGGAGTACTCGGATCAGTCTTTTTTATCCTCGCTAATCTTTTCAATCATCTAAATCCTCTCTCCAAGTTATTTTGCCCATAACAAAAACGTAAATGATTCTTAGCTTCTACTTTTCTCCTTCATTCACGTCAACCAACCACATTCCACTTCAATCACAAACATTTATATCTATCTATCTATCTATCTATATACAGTATATATATATATATATATATATATATATATATATATATATATATATATATATGATTATAATTACTCGCAGAGGTTATTTACACATCACTCATTACCACTAATAAGGATTAACGACTGGGCTTAAATCCTGACCGGTTTTTTTGCTTAATTTCTAAGCCACTGACGAAGGAACCTTGTCAACGGCCCCAGAAATTCAGCAAAAACCGGTGAAGATTTAAGCCAAGTCGTTAATTTTTCCTGGTGGTAATAAGTATTATACCTCTCTCTCTGATATATATATATATATATATATATATATATATATATATATATATATATATATATATATATATATATATACAATTTGACCACAGAATCAACAAGCGCACTCAAAACTGTTATTAGCACAATTGCCGTATTCGTTTTCAGACAGCTTAACCTATAGTTGAATTTCCAATTACAATTCTGATCCGAGACTAAAAGCGCTTTTCAGTACAAGAATTTCGATTCAATCGTTTGAGAAAGAAACTTCGAGATAGGAGAGCTAAAAAGCATACTGTTTTTCACGCTATCAATAATAGAAAATGAGTTAGCCTAAACCTTTTCGAATATGTATAATCTTCCGCTGGTGAAATCATTCATTATTGATTTAAACCTGCCACCTGCCTGTTACCAATTTACAGGAAAATATTTCTGCTGGCGTATTAAAATAAACTGACCCAAATCATATGTCAGGTTCACTGACGCTCTCATTTCTTTTATCAAAAGTAAAGTTCCATACACATAATCACACACATTATATATATATGTATATATATACACATATATTGTATACACACACACACACACACACACACACACACACACACACATATATATATATATATATATATATATATATATATATATATATATATATATATATATATATATATATATATGCAATGAACAAACAGTGGCGGCAATTTTTATTGTTTTACAATATGAATGTAAAAGATTACATCAGGCTCTAGTTAAATTTATATACTGAGAACAATCTGCAGTAAAACTACTTTCCCTTCTACAAATACAACTAACTACCATAATTACTACTGCTATTGCGCCGAATAATTACCAGTAATAATGTTAGCGAATACTACATACTAATGAGAATGAAATGCACGCATGCGCACACAATAAACGGTTCGGTATTGCCCGACTGCCTTGATGCTGATGCATCCCCGTTACCAGTCACAGACCGACAGCTGCTCTGCAAGGTTCTGGAACTGTAGTCCTCACCTCTTGGGCCAAGGTGATTCTCTCTCTCTCTCTCTCTCTCTCTCTCTCTCTCTCTGTATCTAGCTCTTTCTCCATCACTGCTTTGATGACAAATCAAACCAAAAATCTGCTAAATTTAAGTTGGATATCGATAAATATGTTTTTTATCAACTTATTACCATTTTACATAACCCTGTTTACAGAATTCCATTTATTTTCGTCTATTCCATAACATTTTCACTCAGGGCCTAAGATCAGATCGTGCCTTCGGCTGCAGGCGTCAGTGACCATCATAGTGTAACGCCAAATAGGCCTACTCTCGACAACATCAATCATCTTACCGGGGCACCATGGCGTTCAATTCGTCACGGTGCTTGGTGCTATCGGCCATACCTGTGAGTATCTTCATTGTCCTTTGTTTCATTTTAATATTTCCTTGTTCTGACAGGATGTATATTTGCTTGAAAATGCCTTAAGGTACTGGTACGGCCACACTGCAAGCGGCCTTGCTTAACCTCTCGATGCATTATTTCAAATTATTATTATTATTAATATATATATATATATATATATATATATATATATATATATATATATATATATATATATATATATATATATTATATATATATATATATATATATATATATATATATATATATATATATATATATATTTATATGAAATTTGATGACGAAATGTCTACAATAATGATTAGAAAAAGAATAGAATTTAGGCCAAATGCCAAGCACTGGGACCTTATGAGGTCATTCAGTGCCGAAAGGGAAATTTATAATACAGAAGGTTTGAAAGGTGTAACAGGAGGAAAACCTCGCAGTTGCACTTTGAATCAATTGTTAGGAGAGGGTGGAAAGCAAGATGGAAGAAAGTTTATGAACGGAGGTACTGTATAGTAAAAGGAATGAACAGGGTTGCAGCTAGGGGCCGAAGGGACGCTGCAGAGAACTTTAAGTAATGCCTGCAGTGCACCGCGTGAGATGCACTAGCGGCTCTACCCCGCCCCCCTTTTACGGTTACAATGATGATGAGCTTTGACTATGTCGCCGCTTGCAATATGGCCGTTCCCTTAGACTATAAACTGAGAGATCTTGCGCTCAGCAGTTTCGCTTTCTTCACAGCTATATACATATGCTAAGCACTTCCTCTTCTCCCTTGTCCATGGTCATAATCCTCGGTGTGAAACGTTTGTGCATCTATCGATCTGGCTATCAGTACATGCCTTTCCTCATGGTGTCAGACGATCCCAAAACCGCCAAAATTACCGGCGGGACGATGCTGGAAGTGTTTAAGCTGCTTTCGGAATACATGGGATTTTGGTAAGTAATTAAATTATTATTATTATTATTATTATTATTATTATTATTATTATTATTATTATGTACATAAATATCTATATAAACTATATACTGTATATATGGATATTTATTTATATATATACAGTATATATATAATTACATAAATATATATACATATATATATATATATATATATATATATATATATATATATATATATATATATATATATATATATATATAGGCAGGGAAGGGCGCAGGAACACATACAGAACCAGTACATACATTTATTCGTCTACGCGTTTCTTGACCCGTGGTCACATCATCAGGACATCATCTACAGTTATAAATTAAAAGGGACATTCAGCATAAATAGTTAAAAGTAAATATACACAAAACATAAAAAAACTTAAAATAGAAAATCAGTTGAACTTAAACAATCGCACTTAAATACATTTACACATTAAAGAACCAGTAAAAGAAAACTTAAAGTAAACTTAAAATGAACTTAATAAAAAAACTGAGCTTAATAAAAACTGAGCTTAATAAAAGGAACTTAAAAGTAAACTTAAAAGGTAGAGCAGAAGGCGCACCTCTCAGGATGAAAGAGGAAAACACACTAAAAAGAAAACAGCATAAAAACAGGAGGAGGAGGAGGCGGACAAATGTAAACAAACAATCGCATCATGCTATGAATAGGGAACAGCCGATGATTGGCAATTTAGCGCCGGTACAATTCTTTTGATGTTGAGACTCTCCAAGAGAAGCAGTTCTCCAGGTTCCTTAGCTTGGCCAATTATTCTAAAGTTGTTGTATTTTATTGGCATCTTGCAACCTCTAGCGTGGGATCTTATATTTGAAAGTTCGGGATTAGACAATCTGCAACCCGTACGATAACTCACGCCCATGTGAGAATCGGCCCTGACCTTGAGGAGACGCCGAGTCGAACCAACGTAATTCCTGAACTACATCCGGGGCACTTATACTCATATACGACGCCCGACGTCATCAAGGGACAGAGCCGATCCTTGAAGGGAAACAAAGAACCAATGGTTTTAGGATTTTTGGTATTAATTTAATTTCAAGAGCACCAATATGTTTTGAATAATTTTAGAAAGCTCTTAGCAAAATTGAGATTGTTAGGTAAAAACAGAGGCTTGCATATATAGTAAGTTTAGGTACATTACATTTAGGCATTATGGGTGCAAGTTTTTATCAAGAACTTTTCTAATAACCTTAAATACTAAACGGGCAGGGAAACAGTTGTTATGAAAGTACTGCTTAAGGAAGAGAATTTCAGAATGAAAAGAAAGCCAGTTAGAAGTTAGAGATAGAGCCCGATGTACTAAGGTATGAACAGAGTTAATTTTAAAGTTAATAAAACAAGAACTATAAAAATTGGAGCGAGACCAGTGAATGTACTTTTCCTAAAAATAGTCGTATTAAAATTGTCATTATCTTTGGTAACTAAAACATCAAGGAAAGCCAACTTACCGTCTTGTTCCTTTTCTATAGTAAAATTAATATTACTGTGAAAGTTGTTGGCTAGGTTTAAAAATCTATCAGCATCATACTCATTTTTCAGTAGAACGAATGTGTCGTCTATGTACCTGGCGTAAAATAAGGGGCAGAAAGACAAGGGGCACTCCTCCATTATGTGCTCCTCCAGGGAGCACATGAAAATATTAGCAAAGGTGGGACCGAGAGGAGACCCCATCGCCATCCCATCGATCTGTTTAAAAAGTTGGTTATTGAAAACAAATGCCGTGTCCAGCACGGCTAACTCTAAGAGTGTTTTAAAAGATTCATAATTAAAATTACAATATATAAAATCACGGGTGGGGAACAATTTGGTTAAAATAAGATCAATGGTCTCCTCACAGGAACGTTAGTAAAGAGGGATTCAACATCCAAACTGACCATATACAAATCTGAATCCTGTGAGAGGACCTTCGTTTTAAAATCTTCGGAGTTTCTTAAGGTATATTCATTTCGGGTCAACGGCTCCAATAAAGGTACCAGAAACTTAGCAAGCTTGTAGTTGGGAGTATTGTAGGAGGCTAGGATAGGGCGGACAGGAACCCTTGTTTGTGGATCTTAGGCAGGCCATACAGGATACCAAATGAGGTTGCAAGATGCCAATAAAATACAACAACTTTAGAATAATTGGCCAAGCTAAGGAACCTGGAGAACTGCTTCTCTTGGAGAGTCTCAACATCAAAAGAATTGTACCGGCGCTAAATTGCCAATCATCGGCTGTTCCCCTATTCATAGCATGATGCGATTGTTTGTTTACATTTGTCCGCCTCCTCCTCCTCCTGTTTTTATGCTGTTTTCTTTTAGTGTGTTTTCCTCTTTCATCCTGAGAGGTGCGCCTTCTGCTCTACCTTTTAAGTTTACTTTTAAGTTCCTTTTTATTAAGCTCAGTTTTTATTAAGCTCAGTTTTTATTAAGTTCATTTTAAGTTTTCTTTTACTGGTTCTTTAATGTGTAAATGTATTTAAGTGCGATTGTTTAAGTTCAACTGATTTTCTATTTTAAGTTTTTTTTTTATGTTTTGTGTATATTTACTTTTAACTATTTATGCTGAATGTCCCTTTTAATTTATAACTGTAGATGATGTCCTGATGATGTGACCACGGGTCAAGAAACGCGTAGACGAATAAATGTATGTACTGGTCCTGTATGTGTTCCTGCGCCCTTCCCCTGCCTACTATAGTGCCCTCCGATGTGTGGATTATATATAATATATATATATATATATATATATATATATATATATATATATATATATATATATATATATATAATGTTTTATTAAAAATGAAGGACTCCAAAATTCCAGCTTAGGCCGGTGTCACACTATGCGTCGTCGCCGCTACGGCGAAACCGTATGCAGCACCGCCGCATCACCTGCATCCTGTCACACATAAGCGGCGGAGTCGCTCAGTCTACTCCCAGAAGCTAGCATAGATAGGTTAACTATCATGTTGTCCAAACTGAATATTATTTGTGCATTAGAAGCAGAGGGCTTATTGAAAGAGCCAACTCGTCGTAAACACTGGATTCATCCATTTAATGCAGAACGAGAAACAAGTAAAAGATTTGAAAAGTTTTATGAGAATATACGAAAATATGATGAAAGGTTTTTCGGGTATTACCGAAGGTCTAAAGCTTTTTTGATGAACTGCTGGAAGTGCTGAGGCCTCATATCTCAGAAGCAAAATACAAAGTTTCGAAGATCAATATCTCCAGAAGAAAGACTAACAATTACACTAAGGTGAGTAAAAATAAATATTATTACATGATTTATTCAGAATGGAAAAAATGGTAATGTAATACAGTAACTACAGTATATTATAATAATTCAAATCCAAATAGAAGAATCAAATGTAAAAATAAAATATTCCTTGAATTCTGACAAATTATTTCATAATCGAAGCAAGTAGATGTTTAGTAAGGAGATTGAGGAGACACTGCGTCAATCATTTGAGAGTCCTGTGAAGACGTGGACTGGGTATCTATGGTGCCATGATGGACAGGAGTTGGTGATTGCATAGAGGATCCTTGTGCAGGAGATGGTGCTTCCACAGGAGATGGTGCCTGCATTAGCTGAGATAGTGCCTGCATGTGAGCTGGTCCCTGCATATGGGCTGGTGCCTGCATATGAGCTGGTCCCTGCATGTGAGCTGGTCCCTGCATTTGATGAAATGATGCCTGCATATGAAGTGGTCCCTGTACATGTAATGGTGCTTGCATATCACTGCTTGACACAGAAGCAGGATACCTTTGAAAATGATAAGAGGGATTCATTACGGACTGCTGAGATGAAAGATAGGGTACTTGAGGTAATTGACCTGGCTGTAAGTTCTGTGATTTTTTTCGTCGGATGCTTTGAAAGAATTGAAGAGTCAGCAGTCTGAAACCTATTTTCTCGTCATCATTAAGTTGCTTGTAATCAGGAAGAATGGATATTAAAAATGATTTGTCTGGATCTTCTTCTTCTGTTTGGTGCTTATCACAATATCCTTATCACCCTTTTCCCAAAGTGATGGCCTTGCATGAATGCATTGAATGAATAAATCAACGCCAAACATCTTTGTAAAACAAGTGGTTCAGTGGAGCGCCGGAGCGGCGTAGCCGTCTGGTGTGACCACGTGCATAGAACTGGAGTGTGTTTTCCCATGGAAACAGGACGGATGCGGCGTTGCGGCAGTCCGGCGCTGCCGCAGCATGCTGCGGCGCAGTGCGGCGGAAACGGCAGCGCCGCACTAGTGTGACACCTCTCATTGGTTTGTGTGTAATATCACCGTGTGCGACACCGCATGCGGTTTCGCCGTAGCGGCGACGCCGCATAGTGTGACACCGGCCTT